>NC_060175.1:84156484-84213984 GCF_021184085.1 Oncorhynchus gorbuscha | reverse complement strand
CCACAGCACACGGCAGAACACACTACAGTGCACCTCTCTTGTTTATTCAATCGATCCGCCTGGCTCTCTCTCTCTCTCTCTCTCTCTCTCTCTCTCTCTCTCTCTCTCTCTCTCTCTCTCTCTCTCTCTCTCTCTCTCTCTCTCTCTCTCTCTCTCTCTCTCTCTCTCTCTCTCTCTCTCTCTCTCTCTCTCTCTCTCTCTCTCTCTCTCTCTCTCTCTCTCTCTCTCTCTCTCTCTCTCTCTCTCTCTCTCTCTCTCTCTCTCTCTCTCTCTCTCTCTCTCTCTCTCTCTTGCTCCCTTAACGAATGTTCATGTTTTATTAACTGTTCGCATTTTAGAGACGAAGAGGTCAATACACCACAAGCACACGCCGACAACTAACTACTCCTGATCTAACGATGAGAGGATCTATCTGGGGCTCCATCACAGGAGGCCTGGGCTGGGCTCCATCACAGGTCAAGGCTGGTGCACTGCTACAGGTTCTACCTGGAGATCTGCCAGTGCTGTTTATTCTGTCCTCAGTGAGAGAAGTGGACTGGTTCAGTAAAGTGACGTGGCCAGTGAGAGGGAACTAGCCATCCTTGAGGGCTGAATGGGGGCTGGCTGGTACAGTGATGGCATGTTAAAGGAACTTGGGTCTGTCTCACAAGTCCGTATGACCACCCCGTGCCACCCCTTCCTTTAATAAGAAATCTCTGAACAGAGACATGCTGCACTCACGCTAAAATCACAGAATGTTGAGTAATTGGTTCTAATTTAACTGATGTGATTTCACTGTGGAAATTAACACGACTGAAATTGTCGTTCCATATTAAAATTGCCAGCTTGTCTGGCTTGCTGAGTAGTGGCAACGACATGTTACAGTGTGTCTCCCTGCCTCCCTCTGCCACCAGCAGCACACTGACTGACTGACTGACTGACTGACTGACTGACTGACTGACTGACTGACTGACTGACTGACTGACTGACTGACTGACTGACTGGACTAACTGACTGACTGACTGACTGAACTAACTGACTGACTGACCTGACTAACTGACTGACTGACCTGACTGACTGACTGACTGACTGGTCTGACTGACTGACTGACTGGACTAACTGACTGACTGACCTGACTGACTGGACTAACTGACTGACTGACCTGACTAACTGACTGACTGACTGACCTGACTGACTGACTGACTGACTGGTCTGACTGACTGGTCTGACTGACTGGTCTGACTGACTGACTGACTGACTAACTGACCTGACTGACTGACTGACTGACTGACCTGACTGACTGACTGACTGGACTGACTGACGACACAGAGACGGGATGCAGAGGGATGCAGGTTGGACGAGCCTCGCTTTACAAGCTGAAAAACGTACATTATAAACACCGTTTGGTGCATGATGCATACTAACCATAACAACATATCATGCTGTCTGTTACCATGAGACAGCTACAATGATCCCCTTATTGTATAGTCAGTTGCTTGGCAGCCCTAGCTGATTGTTTACACCCATATCGCTTTGTCTGCTGCTCATATCCAATGGAGAAATGGCATGCCATTGGCTGAGCGGGCAGAGGCTGTTGATTTGAAATGGCTGCGACAGCAAACAGTCGATAAAGGCCTATTTAGTGAGACAGCTCTCCTCGCGCTCTTAGCTGCGTAATTAGGTTCCCTTCAGAAGTGCCAAGAGTTTCTCGAGTGAGAGGGGAGAGAGAGTACTATAATGGGCATCAATAAAGGAGCGCAGACCAGTGTCATGCCACTGTCAAACGCACGGGACCACTCTGCCCGTTAATGACTGCAGATGGGCGGCAGTCCGTCAAAGCGAATATACAGCTGCGTGTTTCATCAGGCCTGAATGGTTACAGCACTGTCCACCCAGGCTGAGCTAGCTGGACAAACCTACGGCTCAATGGGAGATAAAGAGAGAGAGAGTGGGGAGACAGAGGAGAGAGAGAGAGGGAGGGAGGGAGAGAGAGAGACAGAGAGAGAGAGAGAGAGAGAGAGAGAGAGAGAGAGAGAGAGAGAGAGAGAGAGAAAGGGGAGAGAGGACAGGAGAGAGAGAGAGAGAGAGAGAGAGAGAGAGAGAGAGAGAGAGAGAGAGAGAGAGAAAGGGGAGAGAGGACAGGAGAGAGCAGGAAAGAGGGAGGGAGGTGGGAGAAAGGAGACCATGGTAGATAATGGCTGAGGATGGGTGCTGCTGGTTCTATTATAACTAAATGGGCAGGGTAAATATATCAAAAGAACAGGGAGAGAGGAGGGGGGACCCAAAGGGAGGTAAGAGCAAGAAGACAGAGACACTCAGACTGGCATCTCATTTTTTTTTAAAGGAAGGTGATCACACTGATACACACAGAGAGACACACACAGAAACAAACACAACCTCTATCATGCATTACCTATGACTAGGATGGTGGTTGGGTTGCGGGTGGTAGTGCGGTACGGAGTGGGCTGGAGGACAGCAGAATAAGACAGGACAGGTATGGTACTCACCGAGGTCCTCTGACACTGGATGCTGGTGCTGTTGAAGCGCAGGGCGGTGACGCTGTAGGTGGCTCCCTGGATGTGGAAGATACACTCGTAGTTCCTCTGTCCAGACTGGGGCTGAGGCAGGTTCTTAGCCAGCAGGGTGATGGGTTTCATCACCCCCACTGGGATGTAGATCTGGGTGGATGGCAGGATCTGGGGACACTCCTGGGAACAGGGAGAGAGACCATGGATATTTACTGGACTAGAAAAGTACACTACATGGCCAAATGTATGTGGACACCCCTTCAAATTAGAGGATATCGGCTATTTCAGCCTTACACTTTGCTGACAACTGTAAGAAAAAACATTTAAAAAAACATGAGCACACAGCCATGCAATCTCCACAAACATTGGCAGTAGAATAGCCTGTGCTGAAGAGCTCAGTGACTTTCAATGTGGCACAGTCATAGAATGCCACCTTGCCAACAATTTCTGCCCTAATAGAGCTGCCCCGGACAACTGTAAGAGCTTGTATTGGGAAGTCAAAACGTCTAAGAGCAACACCGTCTCAGCCGCGAAGTGGTAGGCCACACAAGCTCACAGAACGGGACAGTGCTGCAACGCGTAGCGCGTAAAAATGGTCTGTCCTCGATTGCAACATTCACTACCCCACAAGCCATGCCACAAGAGGTCTCTTCACAGTCCCAAAGTCCAGAACAGACTATGGGAGGCAGACAGTACTACATAGATCCATGACTACATGGAACTCTATTCCACATCAAGTAACTGACGCAAGCAGTAAAATTAGATTTTAAAAACAGATAAAAAACACCTTATGGAACAGTGGGGACTGTGAAGCAACACAAACATTGGCACAGACACATGCACACGCACACACACACGATAACATATGCACTATACACACACGTACACATAGATGTTGTACTGTAGATATGTGGTAGTGGTGGAGTAGGGGCCTGAGGGAACACAATGTGTTGTGAAATCTGTGAATGTATTGTAATGTTTTAAAATTGTATAAACTGCCTTCATTTTGCTGGAGCCCAGGATGAGTAGCAGCTGCTTTGGCAGCACATAATGTTGATCCATAATAAATACAAATACAAATATCGAGTTCCAAACTGCCTCTGGAAGCAACATCAGCAGAATAACTGTTCGTCGGGAGCTTCATAAAATGGGTCTGGCAGTCCGACGAACGAATCTAAGTTTGGCGGAGGCCAGGAGAACGCTACCTGCCCGAATGCATTGTGAAAACTGTAAAGTTTGGTGGAGGAGGTCTGGTCTGGAGCTGTTTTTCATGGTTCGGGCCCCTTAGTTCCAGGTAGGGAAATCTTAACGCTACAGCATACAAATGACATTCTAGACGATTCCGTTATCCCAACTTTGTGGCAGTTTGGGGTTGACCCTTTCCTGTTTCAGCATGACAATGCCCCCGTGCACAAAGCCAGGTCCATACAGAAATGGTTGGTCGAAATCGGTGTGGAAAAACTTGACTAGGATGAATTGGGAATGCAGACTGAAAGCCAGGCCTAATCGCCCAACATCAGTGCCCGACCTCACTTATGCTCTTGTGGCTGAATGGAAGCAAGTCCCACAGCACTGTTCCAACAACTAGTGGAAAGCCTTCCCAGAAGAGTGGAGGCTGTTATAGCAGCAAAGGGGGGACCAACTCCATATTCATGCCCATGATTTTGGAATGAGATGTTGGACGAGCCATGTCATGTAAATATAGCAATGCAGTTGTACTGTAGATGGCATTAGTGATTTTGAAAGCGGTCTTGATGCACAGTGTGTGAGCTTTAAGCACAGAGTTATACAACATGTACAGACACAACCAACTGTGAGGAAGACAGAGAAATGCAGTATTTCTAATTGCATGAAGTCATGTAATGGCCCTAATTGCTCAGAGAAACTGGCATATTTCTGGAGGGGGGGGGGGGCAGATGAGCGACCACAGAGGTTATTGCCATGCCAACCGATTAGCAAGACAGTGCGAAAAAAAAAGAAACAAAGCTATTCTAATGTGTATGTCATTTAAAGGTTTTGGCAGGGTCTGGGCAAAAGAGCCAGTCCATTCAAATCCAGTCCAGGCAATCAATGGGAAGAGCAGTCCGTGCTGTCTGGTCTCCTCTCCTGGCCCTGACCCCAACACAGGGGCACTGGAGAGAACAGGAACAGAGCAGTGGGCAGCTTAAGATACACATCATGAACAGGAGATGGGCAACCACGGACACACTTGGCAAAGGAAACATGTATTTGTTGAAATAGTTGCATTTAACTAATAGACGCCATCTTCTCCCACACCAGATTTAGAAACAGGCTGTAAACAATGAATATTACTATTCCAAACAGCTACAAGGCAAAAACATGAACAGCACCATGGTAATGTGAGTGAATGAAATGTGTTCTTACTCTTCCTATGCAAATGAGTCAATGCCAATAAGCTAGACAAACAAGTCCAGACAGCACACAACCTTTGTCAGCAGGAAAAACGAAGAGCCAAGCCTAAATCTAAAACATGTACAATAAAACTGTACCTTATTAAGCTAAAACTACTCCAATATCAACATTTGTAGACATTTGACACATTTTAAACATAATATGAACGTTTCAGGTCTGCCAGACTATTGTCTATAGTTCACTCTATAGACAACACTGACCATATCATCCCTGTGTGTGAGTGAAGCTTCTTATCATGAGTTGGGCTGTGTAAACAGACTCCTGCTCAGAAGCCAACACAGGGCTCTGTGACACCAGGCAGCCAGGCTCTTCTATTGGGCTGCATATTTAATTGCCTGCGGCTGCAGTCTTGTTATTAAACTGTGTTCCACCACAGCTCTCCTCGTTTCCTCTCCGCTCTCCTCCTTTGCCCTAATCTCCCCTCCTCTCCTACCCTCCCTCCCTCCCTCCTCTCACACCCGCTTTCCCCCCTCTTTCTCCTACCCTCTCCTCTTCCTTCCCCTATTCACCTCTCCTCTCCCTTATTCTGCTCTCCTCTCCTCTCGTCTCCTCTCCTCTTCTCTCCTTTGCTGAATAAATAGAGTATGATGCAATTTCCCTCTGGACAGCCTTGCTTCCATCTTCAATTACTATGTAAGAGACAATGAAAGACTCTTGATACTAAGCTAGAAGAAATGTTTAGGATTCGCCTCAGGACAATAGGGAGACTACTACTGAGGATAAGGAAGGCCCAGATGACTAATAAATATGCGTGCTCTATTGTCCTTTCATACCAACACTCCCAAAATATTCATTGGAACTTTCATTTCTTGAATCACTATTACCGTAAGCTCAGCATCGTATATTTGTATATCAGTTTGTGCTTTGCCAAACCAGCGTTAAATTAAGTGCAGGTAATGACTTGAAATTGCAATTTGAATCGGAAGCCATTGGGCAAAGAAAATCATTGGACGTAATGGAATTGGGTGATACACAAACCCAAATAGCGAAACAAGAATAATGGGGCTTGTGAATGAATCCCCAATTCTAAGGCAGCGAAGAGGGAGAAGGATCAATTCCAGGCGGGCTGCTCTGAGTCCGAACGAGACGTTGTGCTGGTAGCCTGGCTTTAGTATTCACTGCACACAGGTGGGGAACAGACAAGTGTAAACAACACGCTTAATGAACAGCCTCCAGCCTCTGATAGGGACTGACTTCAGAAAGAAAGGAGAAGTAAAAGTCGTGTGTGCATTTGTGTCTGTCCCCAGGACAAAGAAGTGAAACAGTCCTCTTCCTGCCAAACCAGTGTAACGCTGCTATCGCAGACTGTCTGGGTAGCGTGGGTCAGGCGAACCGCAGCCTCCCTCTGTGGTATGTAAAACACGTGTCTCTGGCCAGACAGTGCAGACAGACAGACAACTCCTCAGTCTGAATCACACTCTGGCCCCAACTGTGCCAACACATGGCCCGCATGCCTGCAGCAGAAACCTCAGAGGCCTGGTGCATTGCATGGACTGGAGGGACACGGAGTAGACACGGAGTGTGCTGGATCAGCACTGCGGGCCAAGGCAGAACCACATCCTGCAGCACTCAGCACCCAGCCCAGCCAAACTCAACCATCAGCCCCAGACATTGCCATCCAGCTGGGGCACAGAGACAGACCGCAACCTCCCAACCTCTGGTTCTCATTAAGGATCATCCAGAACCATGAGACAAAGACCTGCCACGTTCAGAAGGGAACTGGTGATGCACACAAGTTGAGGGCAAGATAAGGAGGAAAAAAAAGAGATCAACAAAAAGAGGGAGAAAAAATAGAAACTATTTCATTGCCAGTCCTGACAGGTGTCAAAACAGAGTTGAAAGTGTGTATCAGATTGCACTCTTCCAGAGTACAATGGAACAATGGTTTACCAGGGGGATTCCTTTGAAGTGGATTCTCGCTTTCCTTTATTCACTCCTTTATTTCCTTTGAAATGACAGAAAGGGAGAAAGAGAGAGAGAGGGAGAGAAAGAGAGAGAGAGAGAAAATACATTTCCTCAGTGAAAACAATGTACTGAGCAAATGTCAAATGGGCTTTTCACCAAATTACGGTACGACAGACCACATATTCACCCTGCACACTCTAATTGACAAACAAACAAAACAAAGGCAAAGTCTTGTCATGCTCTGTTGATTTCAAAGAAGCTTTTGACTCAATTTGGCATGAGGGTCTGCTATACAAATTGATGAAAAGTAGCGTTGGGGGAAAAAAATACAACATTATAAAATCCATGTACACAAACACTCTTCTGGGAAGGCACCGATGTTGGGCGATTAGGCCTGGCTCACAGTAGGCATTCCAAATAATCCCTAAGGTGTTTGGTGGGGTTGAGGTCAGGGCTCTGTGCTGGCCAGTCATGTTCTTCCACACCGATCTCAACAAACTATTTTGCTTTGTGTACAGGGGCATTGTCATGCTGAAACAGGAAAGGGCCTTCTACAAACTGTTGCCACAATATTGGAAGCACATAATCATCAAGAATGTCATTGTATGCTGTAAAATTAAGATTTCCCTTCACTGGAACTAATGGGCCTAGCCCGAACCATGAGAAACAGCCCCAGGCCATTATTCCTAATCCACCAAACTTTACAGTTGCCACTATGTATTCAGGCAGGTAGTGTTCTCCTGTCATCCGCCAAACCCAGATTTGGCCGTCGGACTGCCAGGTGGTGAAGTGTGATTCATCACTCCAGAGAGCGAGATTCCACTGCTCCAGAGTTCAATCGCGGCAAGCTTTACACCACTCCAGCAGATGCTTGGCATTGCGCACGGTGATCTTAGGCTTGTGTGCGGCTGCTCGGCCATGGAAACCCATTTCACAAAGCTCCCGACGAACAGTTATTGTGCTGAGGTTGCTTCCAGTTTGGAACTCGGTAGTGAGTGTTGCAACCGAGGACAGATGTTTTTTACGCGCTACGCTACTTCAGCACTCGGCGGTCCCATTCTGTGAGCTTGTGTGGCCTACCACTTCGCGGCCTAGATGTTTCCGCTCCACGATAACAGCATTAACAGCTGACATGACGCTGCCATGTTGAAAGTCACTGAGCTCTTCAGTAAGGCGATTCTTCTGTTTGTCCATGAAGATTGCATGGTTGTGAGCTCAATTATATACACCAAATCCACTAATTTGAAGGGGTGTTCACATACGTTTGTTTATATTGTCCATATCAACGAATTAGCGAGGGCACTAGAACCGTCTGCAGCACCCGGCCTCACCCTACTAGAATCTAAAGTAAAATCTCTACTGTTTGCTGATGATCTGCGACAACAGCACCTAGATTTTCTGCACAGATTCTGTCAGACCTGGGCGCTGACAGACCTGGGCGCTGACAGACCTGGGCGCTGACAGACCTGGGCGCTGACAGACCTGGGCCCTGACAGACCTGGGCCCTGACAGACCTGGGCCCTGACAGACCTGGGCCCTGACAGACCTGGGCCCTGACAGTAAATCTCAGTAAGACAAAAATCATAGCGTTCCAAAAAAGTTCCAGTCGCCAGGACCACAAATACAAATTCCATCTAGACACCGTTGCCCTAGAGCACACAGAAAACTATACACACCTCGGCCTAAACATCAGCACCACAGGTAGCTTCCACAAAGCTGTGAATCATCTGAGAGACAAGGCAAGAAGGACCTTCTATGCCATCAGGTAGGAACATAAAACTCAACAGGATACTTGAATCAGTTAAAGAACCCATTGGCCTTTATGGTTGTAAGGTCTGAGGTCCGCTCACCAACCCCAGAATTCATCAAATGGGACAAACAACGAATTGAGACTCAAAAACATCTGCTATGTACACCGCAAAAAAAAGAATCATGCATGCAGAGCAGAATTAAGACGATACCCCCTAGTTAGCAAAAATAGTTCAATTCTTCAACCACCTAAAAGGAAGCGATTCCCAAACCTTTCATAACAAAGCATTCACTGACAGAGAGATTAACCTAGAGAAGAATCCCATAAGAAAGCTGGTCCAGGACAGTAACACAATTAGACCCAACAAAATCATGAGAAAACAAAAAGATACTTACTTGACAAATTGGAAAGAATTAACAACAAAAAGAGCAAACAGGAAAGCTATTTGTCCCTAAACTGAGAGTACACAATGGCAGAATACCTGACCACTGTGGCTGACCAAAAATGAGGGAAAGCTTTGACTATGTAGAGACTCAGTGAACATAGCTTTGCTATTGAGAAAGGCCGCCGTAGGCAGACCTATGTGCACACTGCCCACAAAATGAGGTCGAAAATTAGGTGCTTCCTAACCTCCTGCCAAATGTATGAACATAGAGACACATATTTCCCTCAGATTACACAGACCCACAAAGAATTAGAAAACAAATCCAATTTTGACTCACATATTGTAAATACAATGTTTATGTGTATTTATTTTCCCAGTTGTACTTTAACTATTTGCACATATTTACAGCACTGCTTATAACCATAATATACATTTGAAATGTCTCTATTCCTTTGAAACTTGTGTGAATGTAATGTTTAATGTTTACTGTTAGTTTACTGTTAATGTTTTATTGTTATTTCACTTTTGTCAATATAAACATATGTTTACCATTCCAATAAAGCCCCTTGAATTGAATTTAGATAGTGAGAGAGAGAGAGAGAGAGAGAGAGAGAGAGAGAGAGAGAGAGAGAGAGAGAGAGAGAAGAAAGAGAGAGGGTGAGAGAGAGAGTGAGAGAGATAGGGAGGGAGGGAGGGAGGGAGGGAGGGAGGGAGGGAGGGAGGGAGGGAGGGGGAGGGAGGGAAAGAGAGGGAAAGAGAGGGAGAGAGAGGGAGAGAGAGAGAGGGAGAGAAAGAGAGAGAGAGTGAGAGAGAGAGAGAGAGAGGCTTGTGTGAGAGAGAGAGCGAGAGGCTTGTGTGAGCTGGGGCTCCAGGTTAGGTTTGCTGCTCTCAGTGCTCCCCCCACACTTTATCCCCTCTCTCCCCTGGTGCTGTGAATCAAGAAGAGGTGAGACATGGCCCTGGGAGCCGTTTATTAAGGTGGGAATGAGAGTCAGGAGGAGAGTCAGGGGTTCACCAAATAGGAGAGTGTTTGGCTGATTATTTGTGTTGCCCTCAACCCCTCGGGGAAAAATGATTCTGGAACTCTGGGAGAGACAGAGAGAGGCAGCTTACAGCTGTCCCTGCTCCAAAACACCAATCTAACCCTGGGGTTGTGGGGCTGGGAGTCAGAGCGCTGCAGAGGAACCTGTCTGGAGGGCAAACAGGAAGAAGGCATAAGGTGTCAGCCAACAGCAGATAAAGATGAGTGGGTTTTCTGGCTCCAGACTCATCTCTACTTCTTCCATTTCCTCCTCTTAGTACTAGCCTGGCCCCGGCAGCTCCGCAGGGCTTGCTAGTCTGCATGGTGTTTGTTTTGTTGAAAAGCAGCCTCCAGACATGCCCCCTCTGGCAACAGATTTCTGTTAGCATTTGATTTTCCCCTCCCATCAAGCCGTGTAACACTGCAGAGGTTGCAGTCTTAGAAGATTAAGCAGGGCTTACATAACAGACAGACAGACAGACAGACAGACAGACAGACAGACAGACAGACAGACAGACAGACAGACAGACAGACAGACAGACAGACAGACAGACAGACAGACAGACAGACAGACAGACAGACAAGCCTCTTCCGTCTTCTGCAACAGGTTTGGAATCTGATTCTTCTAAAAAATACTAGCAGAGGGAGAGGGTGGTGTTTGTAGGCCATAGAGGGAGGAACAAGGGTCTTCCTCGTTTCTCATTTGGATGATTCTATCTCCCATTGGCCCTGCATGATTGCTACAGTATGAGGTGATGTCATCATGGGATGCTGAGGTGTTCTCTGTGGGGCTGCTGGCTGTGACCTCATGGGCCTCCTCATTCAGGCCCCCTGGCCAATTCTAATCCACCATGAAGGATGGTGTGTCACTGCTGGCAGCAAGGGGTGTTGATAGATGAGTAGCTTTGTGATTGACAGAGGGGTGTGCTGTGTGGTGAGGCGAGGAGGGGAAGTGTGGAGAGGAGAGAGCTGCAGAGTATGCTATCCTTAATGCAGTAAAAAATCATTTAAACAAATGAAAACTGCAGTAAGCTTTATGAGACGTATTTTTGAATGCGGACCCATTACACCATTTTGTTGTCTGGATTTGCGGGTTTTGCACACCGGCTGAGCATTTGGGAGAGTGCGATGGTCCTCTTTTGGAGAGCTGCAGAGCACCCTTATGGGGCGGCAGGGTAGCCTAGTGGTTAGAGCGTTGGACTAGTCATTGAAAATAAGAATTTGTTCTTAACTGTCTTGTCTAGATGAATAAATCAAAATTACTGACACAACCCACTGCATCACTGATACATCCCATGAGCAAGGAGCAGGAACCACATCAGACAAAGAGGAATGGGAGACAGACAGAGGGGAATGGGAGCCAGACAGACAGAGGGGAATGGGAGCCAGACAGACAGAGGGGAATGGGAGCCAGACAGACAGAGGGGAATGGGAGACAGACAGACAGAGGGGAATGGGAGACAGACAGACAGAGGGGAATGGGAGACATACAGACAGAGGGGAACGGGAGACATACAGAGGGGAACGGGAGACATACAGAGGGGAACGGGAGACATACAGAGGGGAACGGGAGACATACAGAGGGGAACGGGAGACATACAGAGGGGAACGGGAGACATACAGAGGGGAACGGGAGACATACAGAGGGGAACGGGATACAGACAGAGGGGAACGGGAGACAGACAGAGGGGAACAGGAGACAGACAGAGGGGAACGGGAGATAGACAGACAGAGGGGAACGGGAGACAGACAGACAGAGGGGAACGGGAGACAGACAGACAGAGGGGAACGGGAGACAGACAGACAGAGGGGAACGGGAGACAGACAGACAGAGGGGAACGGGAGACAGGCAGAGAGAGGGGAACGGGAGATAGACAGACAGAGGGGAACGGGAGATAGACAGACAGAGGGGAGCAGGAGACAGACAGAGGGGAACGGGAGACAGACAGAGGGGAACGGGAGACAGACAGAGGGGAACGGGAGACAGACAGAGGGGAACGGGAGACAGACAGAGGGGAACGGGAGACAGACAGAGGGGAACGGGAGACAGACAGACAGAGGGGAATGGGAGACAGACAGAGGGGAACGGGAGACAGACAGACAGAGGGGAACGGGAGACAGACAGACAGAGGGGAACGGGAGACAGACAGACAGAGGGGAACGGGAGACAGACAGAGAGAGGGGAACGGGAGACAGGCAGAGAGAGGGGAACGGGAGACAGACAGAGAGAGGGGAACGGGAGACAGACAGAGGGGAACGGGAGATAGACAGACAGAGGGGAGCAGGAGACAGACAGAGGGGAACGGGAGACAGGCAGAGAGAGGGGAACGGGAGACAGACAGACGGAAAAGGGAGACAGACAGACAGACAGAGGGGAACAGGAGACAGACAGAGGGGAACGGGAGACAGACAGAGAGAGGGGAACGGGAGACAGACAGAGGGGAACGGGAGACAGGCAGACAGAGGGGAACGGGAGACAGACAGAGGGGAACGGGAGACAGGCAGAGAGAGTGGAACGGTGTCAGGACCCGGTTACGAACCCGGGTCTCCGGAGTGAGAAACAGTCACTTAACCAACTGAGCCACGAATAGTCGGCAGAACCCAGAAGATGAGGCAGACACAGCAGTACTTGAGATGGTGTATTTAATGAAGTAAAAAGTGAAGTTCTTCAGGAAAACATGTAACTCCACAACCTCAAAAGGAATTCCACAAGAACAAAGGTAATCCTCCAAGACAAAAAAGGTCAATCCACAAGGTGGAAGGTAAAGCACAAAAAGCCTCAAAAGATACTCAAAAACAAACAAACAAGAACAAAAAACAGAATTCCACAAGAGAGTCCACCGGGATCAACAAGAGTTCACAGAGTACTAGGGCTGGGTGCTAACATACAAACACAGAGCAAAGAACTAAGGAAAACAAAGGGTTTAAATACAATCAGGGGAAACGAGGCACAGGTGCAAATAATAATGGGGATCAAGGGAAAACAAAAGGTCAAAAGGCACAATGGGGGCATCTAGTGACCAAAAACCGGAACAACCCTGGCCAAATCCTGACAAACGGGAGACAGACAGACAGAGGGGAACGGGAGACAGACAGAGGGGAACGTGAGACAGACAGACAGAGGGGAACGGGAGACAGACAGACAGAGGGGAACGTGAGACAGACAGACAGAGGGGAACGGGAGATAGACAGACAGAGGAGAACGGGAAACAGACAGAGGGGAACGGGAGACAGACAGAGGGGAACGGGAGACAGACAGAGGGGAACGGGAGACAGACAGACAGAGGGGAACGGGAGATAGACAGACAGAGGAGAACGGGAGACAGAGAGAGGGGAACGGGAGACAGACAGAGGGGAACGGGAGACAGACAGAGGGGAACGGGAGACAGACAGAGGGGAAGAGCTAAAAAGGACTCTGATATGATGACTAGATCTCTCGAGGGAGACACAGACAGAGAGATGCTGAATAATATGATCTCACTCTGAGATTTGCTGGGTTTCATGCGAGCCAATACACGTCCCCATAGATTTCTCCTAAGAATAATGTGCCGACAGGTCAAGGGGGCCAGCGAGCAGCATATCATATCCATCAACACAACCAAGCCCTCTCAGTGATTTCAGGCCTGCCTACCGCTCCCTACAGAATCCAATTGTGCCCTGCTGGCCTCTTCATTTGGACAGAGCTGAGCTGTTTAGAGCCAAACAAAATGGAACTCTGGGCTTTGTTTTATCAGAGATTGGCCTGTCTGTTTCTGTCAAACTGTATCTGGGCTGCATGCAGAGACTTGAATAAATGTGATAAATCGATTTAAGCTTTCACAACCAACTCCCAGAGGTGTGTGTTACTGCAGATACACTAGATCATTACACAGGGTGCTATTCATTTCTGATGCTAGGAAATACTGAGCTCAGACAATTGCTATTGTGTTTTGACCATAAGACAACAGTGTAACAAACAACAATAAACAGAACTATATTACGTAACTGTGTAATTATATTACTAAGACGAAAGTTGCCAAGAGTAACACTCGATGGGTAGCATGAAGAAAGTTCCCAAGGTCTAGTCCTCTAGTGAGACACGGTGATAGAACTGTGCTTGATAGGACACCATGAACCTCTCAGAGGAGCTCAGCGGTAAAATGAAAGGGACTTTGAACCATGAACAGGCTTCTGGAGTGTCTGCCTACTCCTGGGCCCTAATGTGGAGAAGCAAGGAGAGTAGGGAGAGATGAGATACGCAGGGTCAGAAATCTACTACGGAGTCACAGATAGTATCCACATACTGTAAATGAATCTTCATGGCTAATAATATTGCAGATCGTAGGAGGGGGGGGGGGGGGGGTTGTTTAAAGATGGTCATGCCCGTGGATCTTAACGTCCAAATTCAATATTTGATCAAATAATTGTATAAAAAATGGTTGATACCTGTTTGATAACTAAGCTGTTTGAGTTTTAGGACCCCTTTAGATATCACATTTTTGGGTGGGGTATTGAGACGCAGCCCATGCAACACCACTGTAGCTCAGCCACTTTACAACACAGGTGTGGAAGGGTGATGTAGGCGGTGTATTGAGGTGGGGTATTGAGACGCAGCCCATGCAACAAAAACAAATATCTCTAGCTGAAACCGACTCATTTTGATGGGGATTGTTTCATTGTGTTACTAAGACGGACACACGGGTACGTCAATATACTCTTAAGGATATTGTATAAACTGTACAAAGAACTTGCTTTGCACCAAACATGAAACATGATCACTGACCACGTATTATGCTGACGTTGCCACGGGAGCTGTAGAGTCAGTACTTTCTCTGAAGGGGAGAACTAGGACAGCAGCATTAGATGGCTGGGAATTATTCAAGAGAAAATACAGGAAGTGGAGCTGGCCCTGATGGTGTCATTGGACCATGAAGAAGCCTTCACCAGGATCTCAACTCCTCTCCTCTATGTAGAAATCATCCCCAGACTCCATTAGAACGATCTGAGGCATCTAGAAATGAAGATTTAATACACTTTGAATAATTAAAGTAGGCGAGATCAGTGGCCGGCTTGGATCCCTGAGCAGGGGGCTGCGCCTGGTAGAACCGAAGAGGGGGCAGCCTGGCACTCAGCTACCCCTGCCAGGGAGAGCTAGAGAAGAGTTCGTCCAGTGCCAGTCGCAGCACAGTGGGGAGAACCCATATCTAACGGCAGAAGCTGAGAGACCATGAGAAGGTACCGGCTTTCGCTAATTTAACATTGCAAAAGAATTAAAGGTACAGTCTCAGACGTTTGTCCCATTCCGTAAGGCTGGCTGCAGTAGTGGTGGAGTTGGCTGGTCTGTTCTGGGCCGTGACATTGGGGATGGAGACAGACAAAGTTGAGCAGGGCGGAGAGTTGGAGCCGGGGCTCTTTGGCAGGCTTTCTCCTCCCTCGCCTGTCCACAGTCTGTTTACTGTAGCGCTACTGCAGCTTACCAAGAGTCGTCGTTGGACACACTTCCCCTAGTGTGTGTGCATGCCTGTGTGTACTCACAGGAGAAATGCTTTCACAACATCAGAGAGACGAGAGAGGGAAGAGGGGGAAAAAAGCCAGATGAGACAGATTGTACATTTGAGGGAAGGAAGGAATGATGCTTGGCAGACATGGAGGAGAGACAGGTGGCACTGAGGATGTCTGTCTAAATGCATGAATACAGTAACTTCGGAAACTATTGCATTTTTCCACATTTTGTTGTCTACTTCCTGAATTTAAAATGGATTCCATTTAGATTTTCGTGTCACTGGCCTACACACAATAACTCATCATGTCAAATTGGAATCATGTTTTTCCTCCCAAAAATCCAAATGTATTAAACATGAAAAGCTGAAATGCCTGGAGTCAATAAGTATTCAACCCAATTGTAAAGACAAGCCTAAATAAGTCCAGGACTACAAATGTGCTTAACAAGTCACATAATAAGTTGCATGGACTCTCTCTCGTGATCTGTTTAACGACTAACCTCATCTCTGTAACCAACAAAACACATACAATTATCTGTAAGGTCCCTCAGTCAAGCAGTGAATTTCAAACACTAATTCAACCACAAAGACCAGCGAAATGTACGACGCCTCGCAGAGAAGGGCATCTATTGTAGATGGGTAAAACAACAATTACTAATTATTCATTTGGAATGTGTATCAAAGCACCCAGTTACAGGCGTCCTTCTTAACTCTATTGTTGGAGAGGAAGGAAACCAGTCAGGGATTTCACCATAACAAAAAATATGGCAAAGCAATGAACTTTTTGTCCTAAATACAAAGTATACATTTTTAGGCAAATCCAATACAACATTACAGATGACCATTCTCCATATTTTTAAGCATAGTGGTGGCTGCATCATGGTATGGGTATGCTTGTAATAATTAAAGTCTGTGGAGGTTTTCAGGATAAAAAATAAATGGAGCTAAGCACAAGCAAAATCCGAGAGAAAAACCTGGTTCAGTCTGCTTTCCACCAAACCCTGGGAGAAGAATTCGCCTTTCAGCAGGACAATAAGCTAAAACACAAGGGCAAATATACACTGGAGTTTCTTACCACTGAGACATTGAATGTTCCTGAGTCACTGAGACAGTGAATGTTCCTGAGTCACTGAGACAGTGAATGTTCCTGAGTCACTGAGACAGTGAATGTTCCTGAGTCACTGAGACAGTGAATGTTCGTGAGTCACTGAGACAGTGAATGTTCCTGAGTCACTGAGACAGTGAATGTTCCTGAGTCACTGAGACAGTGAATGTTCGTGAGTCACTGAGACAGTGAATGTTCCTGAGTCACTGAGACAGTGAATGTTCCTGAGTCACTGAGACAGTGAATGTTGCTGAGTCACTGAGACAGTGAATGTTCCTGAGTCACTGAGACAGTGAATGTTCCTGAGTCACTGAGACAGTGAATGTTCCTGAGTCACTGAGACAGTGAATGTTCCTGAGTCACTGAGACAGTGAATGTTTGTGAGTCACTGAGACAGTGAATGTTCCTGAGTCACTGAGACAGTGAATGTTCCTGAGTCACTGAGACAGTGAATGTTCCTGAGTCACTGAGACAGTGAATGTTCCTGAGTCACTGAGACAGTGAATGTTCCTGAGTCACTGAGACAGTGAATGTTCCTGAGTCACTGAGACAGTGAATGTTCCTGAGTCACTGAGACAGTGAATGTTCCTGAGTCACTGAGACAGTGAATGTTCCTGAGTCACTGAGACAGTGAATGTTCCTGAGTCACTGAGACAGTGAATGTTCCTGAGTGGCAGAGTTACAGTTTTGAATTACATCTGTTTGAAAATCTATTTGCAAGATCTGAAAATGGTTGTCTAGCAATAATCAACAACACATTCGACAGAGCTTGAAGAATTAAAAAAAAATAATAATTGGCAAATGTTGCACAAACCAGGTGTGGAAAGCTCTTACCTAGAAAGACTCACAGCTGCAATCGATTCAAACATGTATTAACTTAGGCGGCTGAATACTTATCTAATTGTTGTAATATTTCTCTAATTTTGACATTGCAGAGTATTTTGTGTAGATCGTTGACAAAAAAATGACAATTAAATCCATTTGAATCCCACTTTGTGACATAACAAAAAAGTAAAGTGGGGTGAATACTTTCTAAAGGCCCTGTACTTTATCAGACAGATATGCAACTCTATACATGCTCTCTCATTACAATCAATGACAACATGCATTAACTACCATATAAGAGTCAACCAAAGCTAGCCTAGCGTGTAATACTGTATCTTAATCAAAGGAAGTACACTAGGCCTATATTTTACCCCCCAGAGCAGTTAATGGGGGTGACAGGAGGAGAACAGAGATGCACATTACTTCACTCTGTCACTTTGATACATCTTCTAATTAGCAGCAGATAGACTAATGTTAGTCTATCCAGACTTCTCCATTTTTACATCTGTCCAGCCAAAGCTGCTCTAACGGTTATAAATTGGACAAGGAAAAGTATCACCCATTATTCCCTAATGGGTGATATAATAGAGTGTAACTGAATGTAAGGAACTCCATACAGACTTATGGTATAATCAGGTTTTGGATAAGTCGGAAGTTTACATACATCTTAGCCAAATACATTTAAACTCTGTTTTTCACAATTCCTGACATTTAATCCTAATAAAAATTCCCTGTCTTACATCAGTTAGGATCACCACTTTATTTTAAGAATGTGAAATGTCAGCATAATAGTAGAGAATGATTTATTTCAGCTTGTGTTTCTTTCATCACATTCCCATTGGGTCAGAAGTTTACATACATTCAATTAGTATTTAGTAGCATTGCCTTTAAATTGTTTAACTTGGGTCAAATGTTTTGAGTTGCCTTCCAAAAGCTTCCCACAGTAAATTGGGTGAATTTTGGCCCATTCCTCCTGACAGAGCTGGTGTAACTGAGTCAGGTTTGTAGGCCTCCTTGCTCGCACACGCTTTTTCAGTTCTGCCCACAAAATTTCCATGGGATTGAGGTCAGAGCTTTGTGATGGCCACTGCAATACCTTGACTTTGTTGTCCATTTGGAAGTCCCATTTGAGACCAAGCTTGAACTTCCTGACTGATGTCTTGAGATGTTGCTTCAATATATCCACAAAATGTTCCCATCCTCATGATGCCATCTATTTTGTGAAGTGCACCAGTCCCTCCTGCAGCAAAGCACCCCCACAACATGATGCTGTCACCCCCGTGCTTCACAGTTGGGGTGGTGTTCTTCTCGGCTTGCAAGCATCCCCCTTTTTCCTCCAAACATAACGATGGTCATCATGGCCAAACAGTTCTATTTTTGTTTCATCAGACCAGAGGACATTTCTCCAAAAAGTATAATCGTTGACCCCATGTGCAGTTGCAAACCATAGTCTGGCTTCTTGTATGGCTGTTTTGGAGCAGTGGCTTCTTCCTTGCTGAGCGGCCTTTCAGGTTATGTCAATATAGGACTTGGTTTATTGTGGATATAGATACATTTGTACCTGTTTCCTCCAGCATCTTCACAAGGTCCTTTGCTGTTGTTCTGGGATTGATTTGCACTTTTCACACCTTCCACTCCTTCCTGAGCGGTATGACGGCTGTGTGGTCCCACGGTGTTCATACTTGCGTATTATTGTTTGTATAGATGAACGTGGTACCTTCAGGCATTTGGAAATTGCTCCCAAGGATGAACCAGACTTGTGGAGGTCTACAGTTTTTTCTGAGGTCTTGGCTGATTTCTTTTGATTTTCCCATGATGTCAAGCAAAGAGGCACTGATTTTGAAGATAGGCCTTGAAATACATCCACAGGTACACCTCCAATTGACTCAAATGATGTCAATTAGCCTATCCACAGCTTCTAAAGCCATGACATAATTTTCTGGAATTTTCCAAGCTGTTTAAAGGCTCAGTCAACTTAGTGTATGTAAACTTCTGACCCACAGGAATTGTGATACAGTGAATTCTAAGCGTAATTGTAAACAATTGTTGGAAAAATGACTTGTGTCATGCTCAAAGTAGATGTCCTAACCGACTTGCCAAAATTATAGTTTGTTGACAAGAAATTTGTGGAGTGGTTGAAAAACAAGTTTTAATGACTCCAACCTAAGTGTATGTAAACTTCCGACTTCAACTGTATGCATATTATATATCTCCTATCAGAGATTTGAACCTTTGACTGATCCCAATTCTGTACTGATTCCATCCCAATGTTGGAGACTGCTTCAAACTGACAGAGAGACAGACAGCCACTCCCTGTACCAGACCAACAAACCCACAGCCACTGTCCATGACAACACATTAGTTTGTTTCAATGTTAGTTAGTTTGTTTATTCATTTCTCCTGATGGGTTTCTCAAGTGCGGCTTTACTCGAGCAATTTTCTGCCTGGTCGGATTTAATGTGCGCCTTTGTTTATCGTCTGTCGTGCGGATGCTGATTGATATACATTTGATTTGCAAATGTTACTCATTACATCGAGGACTTAGTTACAATGCTGGTGGACACACAACTATGAGAAATGCATTTATGCATATCAGTGGGCACCAAGATAACAGAGTGACTTGGCAAAAGAGCGATAATGGAATAAATCTCTGACTTATTTACACATCATGTCAAAATGTTGCATACTTTTGCTTCCCACTCAAAACCCATAACCTATTGTTTCGTAAACATTTTGGGTTCAAGTGAACTCTTTCTGTTATCGACAACGGTGCATAACAAGTCCATCAAAAGAGAAAGAAAATGGTGGCATGGGCATTGTGCAACATAACATAACGGCATCTGTGTGTAACACGCCTATTGAGATGGACTGGCCATGTAACCATGGTAACCTATGCACCAAAAGGAGAACATATCAGTGCTGGGAGTACAGAGTATGTGTGTGGTTTGGTTGGATTACAGCTCAGCTCAGGGGGAACAACAAGCTGTCCGATTGACTTTCAGCACCACGACTGATGCCATATTTAGTCTTCGATTTTGACCAACACCACAACACCAACACACTTCATTTGATCTGTTGTCGCTTAACTGTGCCCCCTTTAATCTACGCTCTGTTAGAGAGTTACTTCATTCCTTCACACAACCTTTCCCCCAAATCAGCCCCCCACAGCCTAGCCCCTCCACCACCTTGTATGAACGCATGCCAAATGCTCTTCGCTGAGATTAAACACTTTGCTGCGTTTTCCACTGGAGCTTTGCAAGCAGTGAGAAAGTGAGCATTGGTTTTTACAGTCACAGAATGTTAATCCTAAACTGGACTCAGGGGTAAACGTAATATAATAAACGTATCTCAGAGAAACTCCAATTAGTATGATATGTTACGTTTTGTATGGTTTGTATTCATTTGTGGATATCCATCATCCATTTCGATGACATGTTACGAATTACGATTCATATGATTGCAATTTGTACAATGAGTTATGAATTTGCGTATGATACACTATATACATATGATAGATGTATGATACGTGTAATAAACCATATATACAAAAGTATGTGGACACCTCCTCAAATTAGTGGATTTGGCTATTTCACCCACACCCATTGCTGACAGGTGTAAAACATTTTGCACACAGCCATGTAATCTCCATAGAGAAACACTCGCAGTAGAGTGGCCTTACTGAAGTGCTCAGTGACTTTCAACATGACACCATCATAGGATGCCACCTTTCAAACAAGTCAGTTTGTCAAATTTATGCCTTGGTCAACTGCCCTGGTCAACTGACACTGCTGTTATTGTGGAGTGGAAACGTCTAGGAGCAACAACGGCTCAGCAGTGAAGTGGTGGGCCACCCAAGCTCACAGAAGGGGACCGCTGAATGCTGAATCACGTATTGCGTAAAAATAATCTGTCCTTAGTTGCAACATTCACTACCGAGTCCCAAAATGCTTCTGGAAGCAACATCAGCACAATAACTACTTGCCGGGAGCTTCATGTACGAGCAGCTGCACACAAGCCTAAGATCACCATGCACAATGCCAAGCATCGGCTGGAGTGGTGTAAAGCTGGACTAGTGGAAACACGTTCTCTGGAGTGATGAATCACGTTTCACCATCTGGTAGTCCAACAGGCGAAACAGGGTTTGGGGGATGCCAGGACAACGCTACCTGTTCAAATGCATAGTACCAACTATGAAGTTTGGTGGAGGAGGAATTATGGTCTGGGGCTTTGTTTCATGGTTCGGGCTAGGCGCCTTAGTTCCAGTGAAAGGAAAGCTTAACGCTACAGCATACAATGACATTCTAGACAATTCTGTGCTTCCAAAGTTGTGGCTACAGTTTGGGGAAGGCCCTTTCCTGTTTCATTGTGACAATGCACTGCGCACAAAGCGAGGTCCATACAGAAATGGTTTGTGGAGATCGGCGTGGAAGAACATAACTGGCCTGCACAGAGCCCTTACCTCAACCCCATCAAACACCTTTGATCAATGGTTGGTTGAGATCGTTGTGGAAGAACTTGACTGGGATGAATTGGGAATGCCGACTGCGAGCCAGGCCTAATCGCCCAACATCAGTGCCCGACCTCACTAACGCTCTTGTGGCTGAATGGAAACAAGTCCTCCCAGCAATGCTCTGACATCAAGATGAAAGCCTTCCCAGAAGAGTGGAGGCTGTTATAGCAGCAAAAGGGGGACTAACTCCATATTAATGTCCATGATTTTGGAATGAGATGTTCGAAGAGCAAGTGTCCACATACTTTTGGTCATGTAGTGTATGTTGTGCCTAACATTAGCTAGATGGCTAACGTTAGCTAGGCTAGGGGTTAGGGGGTTAAGGTTAGGTTCAAGGTTAGGAGTTAGGTTAAAGGGTTAAGGTTAGGTTGAGCTAACATGCTAAGTAGTTGCAAAGTAGCTCAAAAGTAGTAAGAAGTTACAATTAGCTAAAATGCTAAAGTTGTCCGTGATGAAATTCGAACACACAACCTTTGGGTTGCAAGACATTCAGGTTAAACACCTACCCAACCACGCCAACCAGACACACTACTATCCTTCTAACATATCATCCTAATTTACTATGTTATGTCTAGTCCATGAGACCAAGCTGTAAATATATGTAATGTCCTCTTAAAGTGAGAGAGAGAGCGAGAGACAGGGAGAGAGAGAGAGACAGGGAGAGAGAGGGAGAGAGAGAGAGAGAGAGAGAGAGAGAGAGAGAGAGAGAGAGAGAGAGAGAGAGAGAGAGAGAGAGAGAGAGAGAGAGAGAGAGAGAGAGAGAGAGAGAGAGAGCATGTACCGCGATAAAAGCCGTGGCCCTTAATTGGATTGAGGTAGGATACCTCATGACCAATTAATATCATAAATAAACCACAACGTAACCCAGACGCATGGGAAAGGTGTTCCGCCAGCGAAGAGATAAGGAACCTACTCTGCCCGCAGCCAAGACAAACACATGTATACAGGTGCATTCCCAGATGCTCGCAGCACTGAACAGCAGAACCCGGTGTGTGAACAGATCAGGGTTTCATTTTTGTACAGTGTGTATATGTGTTTGTGTGTGTGCGTGCGTGTGATGGTAAACAGTTCACTCTTCATTCCACGGTCCCAGGTCACTTAACATGGATGTAAATGTGAATTTACACTTTTAAATAGGTGATTGTCACAGGGATCAGTGGGTTGGGAGATTAAGGTTTGGAGGGTGAAGGAGAATTAGTTTGTTTGTTATAGTTGGCATGTGTGTGATTGAGTTTGTGATTTGTTTTGTACATTTTTGTACAGTGTGTATAACATTACATTTACATTGATGTCAGGCCGGGATAGAGAGAGAGGGAGAGGGAGAGAGAGAGGGGGAGAGAGAGGGGGAGAGAGAGAGAGAGAGAGAGAGAGAGGGGGAGAGAGAGAGAGAGAGAGAGAGAGAGAGAGAGAGAGAGAGAGAGAGAGAGAGAGAGAGAGAGAGAGAGAGAGAGAGAGAGAGAGAGAGAGAGAGAGAGGGAGAGAGAGAGAGAGAGGGAGAGAGAGAGAGAGAGAGAGAGAGAGAGAGAGAGAGAGAGAGAGAGAGAGAGAGAGAGAGAGAGAGAGAGAGAGAGGGGGAGAGAGAGAGGGGGAGAGAGAGAGAGAGCAGGGGATGAGATTGATATTGGTTTTCATGCAAATGCAACATTTGGAAATGTAGAACACGATACAATTTGCATAGTCATTCACCCTGGCCTGTTTATAAGTGCATAAATCCAGGACTGGTTTTTATTTAAACAGCTCCTGCTGAACCACTCATAGCTTCACTCTGAGGCCCAGGCATGGTGGGTCGACAATACCAAGAGCCCAGCTGGGGACTACTGGACATCAGCCAGCACGTGGATCACTCTCATCAACGGGAGGAAGTGTGTGTGTGAGTGTGTGTTCGTGCATGTTTGTGAAAGGTTTTACCGTGTATGAGTAGCTATGACACTGACTGGTGTCATCACTGTAATGTGTTGCTGAAGAGATGGTTGTTACACAGGGAGACCGTGTGCAGTATTTTGGGACAGAGGGGGGGATCTCTCACCTCTGACACGTTCACCCGGCCCTCCTGGAAGGAGCAGTCGTTGGCGTTCTGAGTGCACATGTGGCGGTATTTACACCAGTGGCAGGGGAACGAGCCATTGACACATGACAGACACCTGCAAACAGAGAGACAGAGCGAGTGATTGAGTCACTCCATTGAATCTAAGACAAAAAATAAGCTGAACAAAAACACATTCATAGACTGTTTAAATGGCCTAACAACCTCCTCTCAGTCTCACATATTTATGTTCTAACCACTATCAACATCTATCTCCATGTTGAAGAGGTGAAAGAGAGGAGGAGGGACAGATACAAGGCTGATTAGGATGAGTGACTGTGGGCTATTCATCCTTTATCAACAGCTACTGAGAGGTAGACAGTGAAAGAGATGAAAACAGAAAGATAGACAGGAAGAGCGGAAACAGGGAAACAGGTAGATTAGATGAAAAGAGGGATGAGAGGAAGAAGGAGAAAAGTAGATAGCTAGACTAAGTCGTTATATTGACCGACAGCACTGTCCTAATCAGATGTGTGACACTGTTTTCTACTCTAGAGTTAGGATAAATCTCATACGACTGAAAAAACAAGCTAGGTGTCCTGTGGTCACACACATACACATCAACAACTGCATGATACACACATCAACAACTGTATGATACACACACATACACATCAACAACTGCATGATACACACATCAACGACTGTATGATACACACACACATTCACATCAACAACTGTATGATACACACATACACATCAACAACTGTATGATACACACATCAACAACTGTATGATACACACATCAACAACTGTATGATACACACACATACACATCAACAACTGCATGATACACACATCAACAACTGTATGATACACACACACATACACATCAACAACTGTATGATACACACACACACATCAACAACTGTATGATACACACATCAACAACTGTATGATATACACATCAACAACTGTATGATATACACATCAACAACTGTATGATACACACATCAACAACTGTATGATACACACATCAACAACTGTATGATACACACATCAACAACTGTATGATACACACATACACATCAACAACTGTATGATACACACATCAACAACTGTATGATACACACATACACATCAACAACTGTATGATACACACATCAACAACTGTATGATACACACACACACATCAACAACTGCATGATACACACATCAACAACTGTATGATACACACATCAACAACTGCATGATACACACATCAACAACTGTATGATACACACATCAACAACTGTATGATACACACATCAACAACTGTATGATACACACATCAACAACTGTATGATACACACATACACATCAACAACTGCATGATACACACATCAACAACTGTATGATACACACACACATACACATCAACAACTGTATGATACACACACACACATCAACAACTGTATGATACACACATCAACAACTGTATGATATACACATCAACAACTGTATGATACACACATCAACAACTGTATGATACACACATACACATCAACAACTGTATGATACACACATCAACAACTGTATGATACACACATCAACAACTGTATGATACACACATCAACAACTGTATGATACACACATCAACAACTGTATGATACACACATACACATCAACAACTGTATGATACACACATCAACAACTCTATGATACACACACATACACATCAACAACTGTATGATACACACACACATACACATCAACAACTGTATGATACACACACACATACACATCAACAACTGCATGATACATACATCAACAACTGTATGATACACACATACACATAAACAACTGTATGATACACACATCAACAACTATATGATACACACACACACATCAACAACTGTATGATACACACACACACATCAACAACTGTATGATACACACACACACATCAACAACTGTATGATACACACACACACATCAACAACTGTATGATACACACATCAACAACTGTATGATACACACACACACATCAACAACTGTATGATACACACACACACATACACATCAACATCTTTATGATACACACATACATATCAACAACTGTATGATACACACATCAACAACTGTATGATACACACACACACACATCAACAACTGTATGATACACACACACGCATCAACAACTGTATGATACACACATACACATCAACAACTGTATGATACACACATACACATCAACAACTGTATGATACACACACACACACATCAACAAATGTATGATACACACACACACATCAACAACTGTATGATACACACACACACATCAACAACTGTATGATACACACATCAACAACTGTATGATACACACACACACACACATCAACAACTGTATGATACACACACACACACATCAACAACTGCATGATACACACATCAACAACTGTATGATACACACACACATACACATCAACAACTGTATGATACACACATCAACAACTGTATGATACACACACACATACACATCAACAACTGTATGATACACACACACACATCAACAACTGTATGATACACACATCAACAACTGTATGATACACACACACACATCAACAACTGTATGATACACACACACACATCAACAACTGTATGATACACACATCAACAACTGTATGATACACACACACATACACATCAACAACTGTATGATACACACATCAACAACTGTATGATACACACACACATACACATCAACAACTGTATGATACACACACATACATCAACAACTGTATGATACACACATCAACAACTGTATGATACACACATCAACAACTGTATGATACACACATCAACAACTGTATGATACACACATCAACAACTGTATGATACACACATCAACAACTGTATGATACACACATCAACAACTGTATGATACACACATCAACAACTGTATGATACACACATCAACAACTGTATGATACACACACCAACAACTGTATGATACACACACACACATCAACAACTGTATGATACACACATCAACAACTGTATGATACACACATCAACAACTGTATGATACACACACACACATCAACAACTGTATGATACACACACACACATCAACAACTGTATGATACACACATCAACAACTGTATGATACACACATCAACAACTGTATGATACACACATCAACAACTGTATGATACACACATACACATCAACAACTGTATGATACACACATCAACAACTGTATGATACACACATCAACAACTGTATGATACACACATCAACAACTGTATGATACACACACACACACATCAACAACTGTATGATACACACACACACATCAACAACTGTATGATACACACATACACATCAACAACTGTATGATACACACATCAACAACTGTATGATACACACATCAACAACTGTATGATACACACATCAACAACTGTATGATACACACATCAACAACTGTATGATACACACACACATCAACAACTGTATGATACACACACACATCAACAACTGTATGATACACACATCAACAACTGTATGATACACACATCAACAACTGTATGATACACACACACATCAACAACTGTATGATACACACATCAACAACTGTATGATACACACATCAACAACTCTATGATACACACAGATACACATCAACAACTGTATGATCAACAACACACATACACATCAACAACTGTATGATACACACACACATACACATCAACAACTGCATGATACATACATCAACAACTGTATGATACACACATACACATCAACAACTGTATGATACACACATCAACAACTGTATGATACACACACACATCAACAACTGTATGATACACACATACATATCAACAACTGTATGATACACACATACACATCAACAACTGTATGATATACACATCAACAACTCTATGATACACACACATACACATCAACAACTGTATGATACACACACACATACACATCAACAACTGCATGATACATACATCAACAACTGTATGATACACACATACACATCAACAACTGTATGATACACACATCAACAACTGTATGATACACACACACATCAACAACTGTATGATACACACACACACATCAACAACTGTATGATACACACACACACACATCAACAACTGTATGATACACACACACACATCAACAACTGTATGATACACACACACACATCAACAACTGTATGATACACACATCAACAACTGTATGATACACACACACACACATCAACAACTGTATGATACACACACACACACATCAACAACTGTATGATACACACACACACACACACATCAACAACTGTATGATACACACACACACACATCAACAACTGTATGATACACACACACACATCAACAACTGTATGATACACACACACATCAACAACTGTATGATACACACACACACATCAACAACTGTATGATACACACACACACATCAACAACTGTATGATACACACACACATCAACAACTGTATGATACACACATCAACAACTGTATGATACACACACACACACATCAACAACTGTATGATACACACGCACACACATCAACAACACACACACACACACATCAACAACTGTATGATCAACAACACACACACACATCAACAACTGTATGATACACACACACACATCAACAACTGTATGATACACACACACATCAACAACTGTATGATACACACACACACATCAACAACTGTATGATACACACACACACACACACATCAACAACTGTATGATACACACACACACATCAACAACTGTATGATACACACACACACAACAACTGTATGATCAACAACTGTATGATACACACACACACATACACATCAACATCTTTATGATACACACATACATTTCAACAACTGTATGATACACACACACACACATCAACAACTGTATGATACACACACACAGAAGGAATACACTACATTGCTTCAGGAATTGGCTTGGTTAAATTGTAGAGTTACAGCAGTAACATTCATTGATTGACTTTACTAGAAACACAAACACAACATGATCATATATTATTTCACTCTCACAGAACATTTAAAAGAACGATCAGCCTCTTTCGAATCAAAACTTAACGGCAAGGTTTTTCACACAACAAAAACAACACTTCAGGGTAGGCTCTTACTGCTGGTATACAAACTCATTAAGATCCATTCTGCTGGTGATTTGTCCAATTAACTTATTTAACGATCATTTCGAAGCAACATTAGAATACAACACAGCCCTCTAGGATACGACAAGCTCCTTAATGAAACATGTGACTCAGTTAATTGACCAATCAGCCTCTAGAATAGATGTCCAGGACCAACCCTTGCCTCTGAGGCTCCTGGCTCATCTACCTCAAACTATTAAAGTCACTTCGATAGAGTAACTTACTTCAGGAAGAATGTGTCAGTATGTGTCCATGTGATTATTGCACCTCGAAGCTAACAGTATAGTGTGGTAGGAGTGCAAGGTCAAAGGGTAAAGCACATTGAAGCATCTGTGTAAGCCACTGAAAGGTGTGAGCAGAGCAGAACAGAGCAATGTTTTCCTCTTCCAGATACCATGTCTCCAAAAGACAGTAAAATAACCATAGAGGGGAAAATGACTAGAGCGATAAACTCCTCCTTCCTATTCAACATGTTCAAAGGTTTACATTCAAATAGGCTGCAAGGCCCAGATAAGCCTGATTTTTCTCCAGACTCCCTTTTCCTTAGTTCAGAAAGCATAAATGAACATGGATTACCAGCAGCCTCAACAAGGTTGTTATGGCTACAGGAGAGTAAAAATGGGATAAAATAAAATACATGCATTAGTTTGACTCCACTCTGCTTCGCCCCACATAAACACATTGATTTCTCAAAAATCTTTATGAGTTCTACAAAGCCCTTCAACTTGCCTCCTACCCCCATATTCCAGCGACTGAATGAGGCATGTGTAGCAGAGCTACAGACTACTATAATAAGCAGGACCCACTACCATCCTAGCTCTACGGGATAAAGTCTATAATCGATTCCTGTATGTGTGTTTATATGGGGAGGAAGGGAGGGGAGGGAGAGAGAGAGAGAGAGAGAGAGAGAGAGAGAGAGAGAGAGAGAGAGAGAGAGAGAGAGAGAGAGAGAGAGAGAGAGAGAGAAAGAGAGAGAGAGAGAGAGAGAGAGAGAGAGAGAGAGAGAGAGAGAGAGAGAGAGAGAGAGAGAGAGAGAGAGAGAGAGAGAGAGAGAGAGAGAGAGAGAGAGAGAGAGAGAGAGAGAGAGAGAGAGAGAGAGAAAGAGAGAGAGAGAGAGAGAGAGAGAAGAGAGAGAGAGAGAGAGAGAGAGAGAGAGAGAGAGAGAGAGAGAGAGAGAGAGAGAGAGAGAGAGAAAGAGAGAGAGAGAGAAAGAGAGAGGGTGGGTGGGTGGATTTGTGCTATGCTAACAGCCTGCTATTTGTTTGCTTCTGAAGGGATAATACCTTCTAGTCTCCAGACATCTGGGTCTATCGATCCCAGCTAGATCCAGACAGAAGAGGGGGGCAATGCTCTTTGAACCCTGCTGATTCTCAGCACCACACTGAGAGACGTACAGGGACACACACAGAGACACACCGGGGAGCTACTGCATGTCCTACAGCAGGAAGTCTCTGCAGTGCTCTGAGTGTGCTACTGCAAACAAGTCAATGTTTCCTGGCTGCTAATCAGACCACCCAGGACCACAGAGTACATGACAACTTCATCAAATATAGAATCTGTTTACATACTGTAGTGTATATATCTTACAGAATCTGTTTCTTTAAGTCTACATACTGTAGTGTATATATATTACAGAATCTGTTTCTTTAAGTCTACATACTGTAGTGTATATATATTACAGAATATTTTTATTTAAGTCTACATACTGTAGTGTATATATATTACAGAATCTGTTTATTTAAGTCTACATACTGTAGTGTATATATATTACATAATCTGTTTCTTTAAGTCTACATACTGTAGTGTATATATATTACAGCAGACCTACAGTAGACCTTTCCCAATGTAAACATGCTTTTCATTTCAGTATCAGCAAACAGACAGATACATAGATATAATTATCATATTCAATTACGGCTTTCTTTGCCTCTGGTTAAATTACAAACATGTTTCAATACTGCAATACTGCCTATTCAGGAGCTGGGTGAATGAACACTTCCAGGCTGAGGGACTCTGAGTCTGTTTCCTTTGTTCTGCCTGGTTCAGGAGGAAAGGTAGAGGTAGATGAGAGAAGAGGGAGAGGTAGTGGAAAGGGATTGAGAGATCCAGACTATTAGACAGTACTGCCAGGCAGAGTGGCATCATGTCTGGACCAGAGCCTTATCACTCACCCTCTGCTGGCTGGTAATATCACACCTGAACCTGGGCAATAACAAACTCATCTTCCCCCCTCTATCTCAAATCTAACAACTCATAACATCTATCAGATGCCTGGCAATTTCTCTGTTCTCTATTTGCTACCCTAACACCTACCATGTGATCTCAGACAGATAGATCAGTATGCTCAGAGAACAAAGTCCATGTTAGATTGAAAATACTATTGGGATCATTGAAGTGAGAGTGGTCACCACAAAATAAGACCTCTTCCTCCCATCTAAAGCATTCTTTACATTGATAGGATGTCATCAGAACGTTGGAGCCGTATGTTCTTGTCCTGTTACAACAGTGAAACATCTCCAGGTGGTCAACCAACCAGGCCGGTCCAGTATTAGGGGAATAGCGTGAACACCCAGCCCACCGACGAGAGCCTGTCGAGGGTTATGAACACCCATCCCACCGACGAGAGCCTGTCGAGGGGTATGAACACCCAGCCCTCCGACGAGAGCCTGTCGAGGGGTATGAACACCCAGCCCTCCGACGAGAGCCTGTCGAGGGGTATGAACACCCAGCCCTCCGACGAGAGCCTGTCGAGGGGTATGAACACCCAGCCCACCGACGAGAGCCTGTCGAGGGGTATGAACACCCAGCCCACCGACGAGAGCCTGTCGAGGGGTATGAACACCCAGCCCTCCGACGAGAGCCTGTCGAGGGGTATGAACACCCAGCCCTCCGACGAGAGCCCGTCGAGGGGTATGAACACCCAGCCCTCCGACGAGAGCCCGTCGAGGGGTATGAACACCCAGCCCACCGACGAGAGCCTGTCGAGGGGTATGAACACCCAGCCCTCCGACGAGAGCCTGTCGAGGGGTATGAACACCCAGCCCTCCGACGAGAGCCTGTCGAGGGGTATGAACACCCAGCCCTCCGACGAGAGCCTGTCGAGGGGTATGAACACCCAGCCCTCCGACGAGAGCCTGTCGAGGGGTATGAACACCCAGCCCACCGACGAGAGCCTGTCGAGGGGTATGAACACCCAGCCCACCGACGAGAGCCTGTCGAGGGGTATGAACACCCAGCCCACCGACGAGAGCCTGTCGAGGGGTATGAACACCCAGCCCTCCGACGAGAGCCCGTCGAGGGGTATGAACACCCAGCCCACCGACGAGAGCCCGTCGAGGGGTATGAACACCCAGCCCTCCGACGAGAGCCCGTCGAGGGGTATGAACACCCAGCCCTCCGACGAGAGCCTGTCGAGGGGTATGAACACCCAGCTCTCCGACGAGAGCCTGTCGAGGGGTTTTCTGCTTTCCATGAGTGGGCCTTTTGAAGAGCTCCCAATCCCTGCATGCATTACATCCTTCCTTTCGTATTCTAATGGGGATTGTGGATTGGATGAGGCGCTATCCTTTTAGCTCTCTGGACGCTGTATCCCGACACAATGGGCACAATCCATCTCTCCTTCACTTGCTTCATCCCCCTCTCCAAATGCATTCAGTCCCTCACACGCTCAATTAAACTATTCCGGCTGTCTTTTTAATGCAAAACTCAAATATTATTACTGAGCATGTAAATACCCGGCGGGATAATTTGCCTTGCCAAATACATGCCCTCCCCACCCACAATGCCAGTCGCCTCTGAGGAAAAGCTATTTATTTCCCAGAGGGTGAGTTGGCATGCCCGGCCTGTTGGCAGCCTACACACGCTGGGGTTAGGGGTCAGGAGGGGAGTAGGTCAGGAGGTCGCGTGGGTTCTGTGTGGCTGATGAGGCTGGGCTGTTACAACTAGACTGTAGTGTACTGTAATGTCCTGAGGGAGTGTGTTGCATACAGCACATCAAAGACCTCGCTACGCCTGCTTATTCAATGAGGAGAGAGAAAACGTGGGGGTGCTTCACCAGCCCTGTCATACACACACACACATATATACAGAGGCGCATAAATAATCACACATTCTCTAGGTTCAAAGGCATTGAACCAGGCCTTGATAAGAGGTCCAGGTGAACACTTTACATACGTTCTCCATTATGTCCAGCTCTAATGGGGCGCCAGGCCAGCTAATTAGGAGAATATTGCTATGCTAATGTATGCAGCTCACAGAGCAGGGGCCAGGAAATAAAAATCTGTTTGATAAATAAAAGCAGAGAGGAGGGGCACAGAACATCTGGACCGGCAGGAGAGAGGAGAGAAGGAGAGGGGGGTGAAGGAGAGCATGAAAGGAAGAGATAGGTAGCATGAGGGGATAGGGGAGAGACAGAGGGAGGTGAGGGGAGAGGAGAGGAGATGGAAGAGTTATAGGGGAGGGAGAGGATGAGGCGGATAGGGGAGTGGTAGAGGGAGGTGAGGGGAGGTAGTGGGAGGAGGGAGAGGATGAGGAGGATAGGGGAGTGGTAGAGGGAGGGGAGGGGAGGTAGTGGGAGGAGGGAGAGGATGAGGAGGATAGGGGAGTGGTAGAGGGAGGTGAGGGGAGGTAGAGGGAGGAGGGAGAGGATGAGGAGGATAGGGGGTGGTAGAGGGAGGTAGAGGGGGAGGTGAGGGGAGGTAGGGGGAGGGAGGAGGGAGAGGATGAGGAGGATAGGGGGAGTGGTAGAGGGAGGTGAGGGGAGGTAGAGGGAGGAGGGAGAGGATGAGGAGGATAGGGGAGTGGTAGAGGGAGGTGAGGGGAGGTAGAGGGAGGAGGGGAGGGAGGAGGAGGATAGAGGGAGGTGAGGAGGTAGAGGGAGGAGGGGAGGATGGGAGGATAGGGAGGTAGAGGGAGGTGAGGGGAGGTAGAGGGAGGAGGGAGAGGATGAGGAGGATAGGGGAGTTGTAGAGGGAGGTGAGGGGAGGTAGAGGGAGGAGGGAGAGGATGAGGAGGATAGGGGAGTGGTAGAGGGAGGTGAGGGGAGGTAGAGGGAGGAGGGAGAGGATGAGGAGGATAGGGGAGTGGTAGAGGGGAGGAGATAAAGAAGATAAATAAGGGGAAAGGGGATGACAGAGGAAGTGAGAGGAAAAGAAGAGAGGAAGGGAGAGAGAGAGATGAAAGATATAGTAATGGAATGAGAAATGATAAGGGTGAGAGCGGAGATGGGGGTCTTTGGTCCATGTCTATGTTTAGTGAAAGGCAGAGCTAGGGGAGTGGGATAGCAAACCGGGTCTGAGAGCCTCAAGGCAGGATGTGGAGAGAATGGGGTAGATGAAGGGAGGGAGGGAGGGAGGAAGAGAGGGAAAGAAAGAGATGGATCTCAGATGGAAAGTAACATAACTCAGTGTAGTAGAACATTATCAATGAATCAGAGGAGCTCCAAGTTATTAAGGAAATTACATTAAGAGTCTGATCTCATCAGCAGTAACACAGGCTACAGAACAGAGAAGAGAGGATATCTCTATATATATACAGTATACACACACACACACACACACACACACACACACACACACACACACACACACACACACACACACACACACACACACACACACACACACACACACACACACACACACACACACACACACACACACACACACACACACACACACACACACACACACACACAATGACTTAAAACCGAACTTACGATTGGTGCACACTGCAGTTGTAGAAGACAAAGTCTACACTGGCAAACTTCTTTCCTGTCTCCTTAGACTTCAGATACAGCTTTACAGTGCGCTTGTCCCCTAGAAAGAGTCACAGTACATCAGTATGACACAATCTACACACAAACACATAATACAATAATGCTATTTTGTTAACACACAGTGCAACTGATGTATATTACTAGCAAATAGCAGCATGAGGATGTTGTGGCTTCTTGTCTCACCCTGGTTGCGTGTGATGGGGGCGACCTCTCGTGTGGAAGGGGACAGGCAGTAAATGCGTCCCCCAAAGATGCGTCCCTCTGTCTCAGTGTAGTCCTCAAAGGAGCAGTTGACCCCTGCCGAAAGGTTAGGCACATTCTGGGCCTGCAGCACCAGCTAGGAATACAGAGAGAGAGGAGAGTGTGAGGGACAAGTCAATGTGAGGACACACACTCTCAGTCACACAAATGCACGCACACACACATACACACACTACACACACACAGTCTTGTACAACTAAACATGTGGGGACACACAATTCAGTCCCGTTCAAAATCCTATTTTCCTTAACTCCTATCCCTAACCCGTACCCGTACCCTAATCCTAACCTTAACCCAAAAACCTAACCTTAACCCTTAACCTAATCCTAGCTTCTAACCCCAACCCTAAAACTAACCCTAGCTCCTAACCCTGACCCTTAACGTAATTCTAATCCTAACACTAATTGTAACCTTAACCCTAAACCCCTAGAAATAGCATTTGACCTTGTGGGAACTAACAAAATCTCCCAAGTTGGTCAAATTTTGTGGGGACTTCTGGTCCCCACGAGAATAGTTCAACGCGTCCACACACACGCAGGATTTATTGTCAGGTGAGTTACCTGCACTTCGGACATTGTGACAGAGATGTTTCCAGGCTGGACACTGAGTTTGACACACTGCTCCACTCGGGAGGCAAAACGCTGAGGCTCGTCAGCCCTCTCACAACGATCCTTCCTGGAACACCTGACAGAGAGAGCGTTTTGGTTCTTCAGGTGACTTGGTAGTATGGCGTTGAGGACATAGTAATGTCAGGAACGCAGCGTCAGAGCAGCTCCGTGTGGTCATAGAGTACTTACACATTGTGGAGGACACACCAGCCACAGTGGGGATCTCCTGACCCCAGGCAGCCACTGCAGGAGGAGTACTGCTCACAGCTCTCCACTGGAACACGGCTCACCTGGAAACACACAGTACACACGGTTTACGTCATAGAACGCGTCAAGAGTTTACTGAGGGATTGGCTGAGTGGGAGTCTTTGTTGACGAATGTCATTCGCCATCATAATCTGACATACTGTGCAGTTTACTTTCTAAAAAACAGATGTTCACCTTAGATTAGTCCTTGTCTCTGGCACATCTCAGCCCTGGTCTCTTTATGGTCGTGCTCATGGCTTGCGTGTTCTGTTTAGCGAGTCGGTGACAGACGGACAGCCAGCCGTGCTGCCTGGACTCAATCACCCCCTGGCCTGCACTGTTAAACGCAACCGTCTCCTCTCTGACTGGACACCAACATATTAGACTATTATTGGGCCTCTGTGTGTATTTGTGTGTGTGTGATTGGATGTGTGGATGCGAGCGAGCATGCATCCATCCATGTGTGTGTGTGTGTCCGAGGGCAATCCGTGACAATGTTTGTGGGGCAGCTGTTGGGAGCCTGCAGCCCTGACCACAGTTATTCCTGTCACACTCAGATAGCAGAGAGCACAGCTCACACACTTCCAGCTGCTTCACTCAGGACTGGAGGTCAACAATTCCACATCCTGTATGTGTTCTGTGTTCTGTGTCTTTGTCATCGTACTGGGCTTGAATAAAGTAGATAGGCTTTCTATTCATCCACATAAATAGCTCCACTGCACCAAACTGTTTGAGCAGAAACATTACAGACCGTAGGACTGTGAGAAACACATCTGGGGTCAGTAGGGAAGAGGAATAGAGTGAGTGAGTGAGTGAGTGAGTGAGTGAGTGAGTGAGTGAGTGAGTGAGTGAGTGAGTGAGTGAGTGAGTGAGTGAGTGTGAGTGAGTGAGTGAGTGAGAGTGTGTGAGTGTGTGTGTGTGTGTGTGTGTGTGTGTGTGTGTGTGTGTGTGTGTGTGTGTGTGTGTGTGTGTGTGTGTGTGTGTGTGTGTGTGTGTGTGTGTGTGTGTGTGTGTGTGTGTGTGTGTGTGCGTGCGTGCGTGCGTGCGCGTACATGTACAGTATGCAGACCTACTTCCGCCCAGAGCAGCATCCCTTTCTCTCTGTCTCTCTCTCTCTCTCTCTCTCTCTCTCTCTCTCTCTCTCTCTCTCTCTCTCTCTCTCTCTCTCTCTTCTCTCTGTCTCTCTCTGTCTCTCTCTCTGTCTCTCTCTCTCTCTGTCTCTCTCTGTCTCTCTCTGTCTCTCTCTCTGTCTCTCTCTGTCTCTCTCTCTGTCTCTCTCTGTCTCTCTCTCTGTCTCTCTCTCTGTCTCTCTCTGTCTCTCTCTCTGTCTCTCTCTCTGTCTCTCTCTCTCTCTGTCTCTCGCTCTCTCTGTCTCTCTCTCTCTCTGTCTCCCTCTCTCCACCTCTCTCTCTGTCTCTCTCTCTCTCTCTCTCTCTCTCTCTCTCTCTCTCTCTCTCTCTCTCTCTCTCTGTCTCTCTCTCTCTGTCTCTCTCTCTCCACCTCTCTCTCTGTCTCTCTCTCTGTCTCTCTCTCTCTGTCTCTCTGTCTCTCTGTCTCTCTCTCTCTGTCTCTCTCTCTCCACCTTTCTCTCACTGCCTGCCTGCATGTCTGTTGGGTTCCACACATTCAGCAGGAGTCAACCTACACCACCTCACTGGGCTAGTATTACATTACAACCGCAGGCATCTTCTAAATCAAGTGTCAGAAATCAAACAGGATCAATTTAATCTGAGACCATTGAGGACTTCACTGCTGGGAGGACTGCAATTATTGACTAACAAGAGATAATCTAGAATGGAGCTGGACCTCTCTTTGAACGCTGATTGGCTGACAGCCGTGGTATATCAGACCATATACCACATGTATGACAAAACATTTATTTTTACCACTCTAATTACGTTGGTAACCAGTTTATAATAGCAATACGGCATCTCAGGGCTTTGTGGTATATGGCCAACATACCACGACCATAAACCTACCTGTCTGCCTCTATGACCTGTGAAACAATGTATCGTTTTACAAATGCGATCTCTCCGGTGCCAGCAAAGTAGAGACAAGCACTGGCTGTCACCAACCAGCGCCAGAACCAAGTTCTTCCACTCGTGTGCCATCAATGGAAACATCTCTATTAACATCACCAACTACCTTGGTTAACTCGGACTCGCTAACAATAATAGTTGTTGCCTATTGGACATTTATTAAATCATTATCATTGAATTTATAGAACAATTAGAATTAACAACTGGGTCAAAACAGGAGAAAATAACTAAAAAAGACCAGCCCACTTGGATAATAACTTCAGAATGTAAAAAACAAATTTATTCATTATAATAATGTTTTGAATGAAAACATGTAATTCATATTTGTATAAATATATTGCCAACAGTTCTATAAAAGCAATAATGCACTCAAACCCAGGAATTACCTTGGCCTCGCCTCGGGCCTCAGAACAGCTCTTGTTGGGCTGGGTTCGTAGGCATTATTGTTTAAGTAAAGGCCTAGGTAGAATAAAAATGTATTTTTACTACATGAGTGCATGCAAAAGCAGATTTATGGAGATAGCAGTGCCTCTGATAGTCCTGAAAAAATAGTCCTGATGTCATTATTACACTAAATAACCACAGAGGAAATAACAGTAAATAGCTGTCATTACATTCCCCTGGACAAAAGTGACTAAAGATTATGATGAGGCAGGCAGAAAAATCCAGACATACATACCATATATTATGAAAACATAAAAGCCACAGCAGATGGAGTTTACTCAATAGGTCGGGCAATACAGGGGAAGATAATATTTCAATGGAACATTTCAATTACTGAGTTTTATAAAGCAAATAATAGGAAGGAAGATCTTAGGTTCCCCGCCAGAGTCCTTTGTCTTACCAAGAGGTACAGAGACTATTACTAAGAGCACCTATTCATATTAAAAATGTCATTTTCCTTCTGGCCTATTTACTGCTACAGGCAGCGAAGGCGGAGGACACTACCATTCATCTCTGGTCCAGCGACAGGGGGAGGGATTTATTACAAATAAATAACAGCCACAAATGAGCCTCTCATTTAGGTCACAATGGAGAACGTCTTAATCAGCCACGGGAAGGAGGGAGCTAGGGGGAGGAGAGAGGGTGAGAGGGTAAGAGGGAGGGGAAGGAGGGAGCTAGGGGGAGGAGAGACGTTGAGAGGGTGAGAGGGAGGGGAAGGAGGGAGCTAGGGGGAGGAGAGAGGGTGAGAGGGAGGGGAAGGAGGGAGCTAGGGGGAGGAGAGAGGGTGAGAGGGTGAGAGGGAGGGGAAGGTGGGAGCTAGGGGAGGAGAGAGGGTGAGAGGGTGAGAGGGAGGGGAAGGAGGGAGGGAGCTAGGGGGAGGAGAGAGGTGAGAGGGAGGGGAAGGAGGGAGCTAGGGGGAGAGAGGGTGAGAGGGAGGGGAAGGAGGGAGCTAGGGGGAGAGAGAGAGGGTGAGAGGGTGGGGAAGGAGGGAGCTAGGGGGAGGAGAGAGGGTGAGAGGGAGGGGAAGGAGGGAGCTCGGGGGGAGAGAGGGTGAGAGGGTGAGAGGGAGGGGAAGGAGGGAGCTAGGGGGAGGAGAGAGGGTGAGAGGGTGAGAGGGAGGGGAAGGTGGGAGCTAGGGGGAGGAGAGAGGGTGAGAGGGTGAGAGGGAGGGGAAGGAGGGAGGGAGCTAGGGGGAGGAGGGAGGGTGAGAGGGAGGGGTAGGAGGGAGCTAGGGGGAGGAGAGAGGGTGAGAGGGAGGGGAAGGAGGGAGCTAGGGGGGAGAGAGGGTGAGAGGGAGGGGAAGGAGGGAGCTAGGGGGAGGAGAGAGGGTGAGAGGGAGGGGAAGGAGGGAGCTAGGGGGAGGAGAGAGGGTGAGAGGGAGGGGAAGGAGGGAGCTAAGGGGGAGAGAGGGTGAGAGGGAGGGGAAGGAGGGAGCTACGGGGAGGAGGGAGGGGTGAGAGGGTGAGAGGGAGGGGAAGGAGGGAGCTAGGGGGAGGAGAGAGGGTGAGAGGGTGAGAGGGTGGGAGCTAGGGGGAGGAGAGAGCTAGGGGGAGGAGAGAGGGTGAGAGGGAGGAAGCTAGGAAGAGGAGAGAGCTAGGGGGAGGAGAGAGGGTGAGAGGGAGGGAGCTAGGGGGAGGAGAGAGCTAGGGGGAGGAAAGAGGGTGAGAGGAAGGAGCTAGGGGGAGGAGAGAGGGTGAGAGGGAGGGGAAGGAGGGAGCTAGGGGGAGGAGAGAGGGTGAGAGGGAGGGGAAGGAGGGAGCTAGGGGGAGAGAGGGTGAGAGGGAGGGGAAGGAGGGAGCTGGGGGGAGGAGAGAGGGTGAGAGGGAGGGGAAGGAGGGAGCTAGGGGGGGAGGAGAGAGGGTGAGAGGGAGGGGAAGGAGGGAGCTAGGGGGGGAGAGAGGGTGAGAGGGAGGGGAAGGAGGGAGCTACGGGGAGGAGGGAGGGTGAGAGGGTGAGAGGGAGGGGAAGGAGGGAGCTAGGGGGGGAGAGAGGGTGAGAGGGTGAGAGGGTGGGAGCTAGGGGGAGGAGAGAGCTAGGGGGAGGAGAGAGGGTGAGAGGGAGGAAGCTAGGGAGAGGAGAGAGCTAGGGGGAGGAGAGAGGGTGAGAGGGAGGGAGCTAGGGGGAGGAGAGAGCTAGGGGGAGGAAAGAGGGTGAGAGGGAGGGAGCTAGGGGGAGGAGAGAGGGTGAGAGGGAGACACACAAATGTAATTGTGACTCTGATATTTCATTTCACATAAGGGCAGCGGCAAGGCCCGGCTCGGCAGGCCTACTGTAATTGCTCCATCTGTGTAATTTGCGCCAAAATAGAATGTGCTATCAGAGCACAATACTGTGATGGATGAGTCATTCTGTTAGCACCCCTTCAGAACCAGCCCATGGTGTCACACACACATACAGATTAGGTCATCCCTCTGCCCACCCCGAAAACGACAAGGCTTCATTTCACAAGAACAAACTTTTCCTTCTGGAGGCTTTTTTCATTCCTTTTCCCTGTCATCTGTCTTGAATTCGGCATAGAGAGAAATATGGCAAATGAGACCATACATCACAGCCACTGACACAGACACAGCTTTGAGAGAGAGGGAGAGAGAGGGAGAGAGAGAGAGAGAGAGAGAGAGAGAGAGAGAGAGAGAGAGAGAGAGAGAGAGGGGGAGAGTGAGGGAGACAGAGAGAGAGAGAGAGAGAGAGAGAGAGAGAGAGAGAGAGAGAGAGAGAGAGAGAGAGAGAGAGAGAGAGAGAGGGAGACAGAGAGAGAGAGAGAGAGAGAGAGAGTGAGGGAGACAGAGAGAGAGTGCGAGACACAGAGAGAGAGAGAGAGAGAGAGAGAGGGAGAGTGAGGGAGACAGAGAGAGAGAGTGAGGGAGACAGAGACAGAGTGTGAGAGAGAGAGAGAGAGAGAGAGAGAGAGAGAGAGAGAGAGAGAGAGAGAGAGAGGGAGAGTGAGGGAGACAGAGAGAGAGTGCGAGACACAGAGAGAGAGAGGGAGAGGGGGGGAAAGGGAGAGAGAGAGAGAGACACAGAGAGAGAGAGAGACACAGAGAGAGAGAGAGAGAGAGAGAGAGAGAGAGAGAGAGAGAGAGAGAGAGAGAGAGAGAGAGAGAGAGAGAGAGAGAGAGAGAGAGAGAGAGAGAAAGGGCCCAAATGCCGTGCGGCACCTGTGCTGCGCTCTTGATGGCGGCCACCACATTCTCACAGAGGACAAAGCGAGGACCAGCACACTCTCACACAAAATCTGCCTCACTTGCCACTGACCAAACAGGCAGGTGACTTGGTGCATTCCTTTCTACCTCTGGTCACAACCAGGCTTCTTCTTCTTCTGTGGACTTTATATGGCGTTTGGTAACCAACTTTAAGGTGCATTACCACCACGAGTTGGACTGGGGTGTGGACCTCAGTTCATCTATCAATCACCCACGTGGGCATATGCTCCTAAAAACCAATGAGGAGATGGCACGTGGGTATGTGCTCCGAAAAACCAATGAGGAGATGGGAGAGGCGGAACTTGCAGTGTGTCAAGCGTCACAAATGTAAGTTTTATTTTAGCGCCTGGCTATGCAGACACTCGTTGAGGCACAAGACGTGAGCGGTGTAGTCAGCATGTTCGGACAAAAAGGCTCCAGAAGGGTTATTCAGCTGTCTCCATTATATAACCCTTTTAGTACCAGGTAGAGTCTTTTTGTGTTCCATGTATAAACTTCTGTGGAAAGTTCTACATCTAACCCAAAATGGTTCTACTTGAAACCAAAAGTGTTCTACATGGAACCCAAAATGGTTCTACATGGAACCAAAATAGTTCTACATGTAACCCGAAATGGTTCTGTTTGGAACCAAAAGAGTTCTACATATAACCAAAAACAGTTCTTCAGTGTTCTCCTATAGGGACAGCCGAAGAACCCTTTTAGGTAGCACCTTTTTTCTAAGAGTGTACTGAATGAATGACACCCACAAGGAGTCATTTGCTTGTCATCATTGAGCTTCAGCCTCAATCACTCCTCGTAAAGACACCCTCCATGCCAATAAACATTTCAATCCGATTTGTGGTCTTTTATACACCCATAAGAGTGTATCCGGATGCAGACAAGGCGTGTGGAGGTGAGGGTCCTGACTGAACACTCCTGGTAGAGGAGTAGAGCTAAGTGCTAGGAGGAGGTGAAGGAGGGACGTTTTAGCTCCAGTGAGGACACCCAGTTACTGCTCTAACAAGCTTTAACCACTCAGCTCAATACACCTCCCTGGCCTGTACCATGTTCAGTAGCTTCACCCCTCTTCATCAAAATGAAAACATTTAAAGGACTAAGTGGAGGAAGAGATGCTACCGTATTGTACAACAGCAGGAGCTATGCCCCACCGCATGTTATCATAGCAAAGAAACCAGATAGTGCTTGTTTAAAGGAGGCTGCGCTGACCAAGCTGAGCTTTGGGTTAGTGATTCAGCAAGGAAGTTCTAAAGCATTGTAGGCAAATAATATGTATGTTCCCCGAGGAAGCTCATAGATGGAATAACGCTTTTTTTCTTACAAAAACACACATTATCATTCTAACTCTAAACTAAGATGACAGAACACACATTATCATACTAACTCTAAATTAACACGACAGAACACACATTATCATTCTAACTCTAAACTAACACGACAGAACACACATTATCATTCTAACTCTAAACTAACATGACAGAACACACATTCTCATACTAACTCTGCACCTAACACGACAGAACACACATTATCATTCTAACTCTAAACTAACATGACAGAACACACATTATCATTCTAACTCTAAACTAACATGACAGATCACACATTATCATTCTAACTCTAAACTAACATGACAGAACACACATTATAATTCTAACTCTAAACTAACACGACAGAACACACATTCTCATACTAACTCTAAACTAACACGACAGAACACACATTATCATTCTAACTCTGCACCTAACACGACAGAACACACATTATCATTCTAACTCTAAACTAACACGACAGAACACACATTATCATTCTAACTCTAAACTAACACGACAGAACACACATTCTCATACTAACTCTAAACTAACACGACAGAACACACATTCTCATTCTAACTCTAAACTAACATGACAGAACAAACATTCTCATACTAACTCTAAACTAACACGACAAAACACACATTATCATTCTAACTCTAAACTAACACGACAGAACACACATTATCATTCTAACTCTAAACTAACACGACAGAACACACATTATCATTCTAACTCTAAACTAACATGACAGAATACACATTATCATTCTAACTCTAAACTAACACGACAGAACACACATTATCATTCTAACTCTAAACTAACACGACAGAACACACATTATCATTCTAACTCTAAACTAACATGACAGAACACACATTATCATTCTAACTCTAAACTAACATGACAGAACACACATTATCATTCTAACTCTAAACTAACATGACAGAACACACATTATCATTCTAACTCTGCACCTAACACGACAGAACACACATTATCATTCTAACTCTAAACTAACACGACAGAACACACATTCTCATTCTAACTCTAAACTAACATGACAGAACACACATTCTCATACTAACTCTGCACCTAACACGACAGAACACACATTCTCATACTAACTCTAAACTAACACGACAGAACACACATTATCATTCTAACTCTAAACTAACATGACAGAACACACATTCTCATACTAACTCTAAAATAACACGACAGAACACACATTATCATTCTAACTCTAAACTAACATGACAGAACACACATTATCATTCTAACTCTAAACTAACACGACAGCTCTAAACTAACACGACAGAACACACATTATCATTCTAACTCTAAACTAACACGACAGAACACACATTATCATTCTAACTCTAAACTAACATGACAGAACACACATTATCATTCTAACTCTGCACCTAACACGACAGAACACACATTATCATTCTAACTCTAAACTAACACGACAGAACACACATTATCATTCTAACTCTAAACTAACACGACAGAACACACATTCTCATTCTAACTCTAAACTAACATGACAGAACACACATTCTCATACTAACTCTGCACCTAACACGACAGAACACACATTCTCATACTAACTCTAAACTAACACGACAGAACACACATTATCATTCGAACTCTAAACTAACATGACAGAACACACATTCTCATACTAACTCTAAAATAACACGACAGAACACACATTATCATTCTAACTCTAAACTAACATGACAGAACACACATTATCATTCTAACTCTAAACTAACACGACAGAACACACATTATCATTCTAACTCTAAACTAACACGACAGAACACACATTATCATTCTAACTCTAAACTAACATCATTCTAACAGAACACACATTATCATTCTAACTCTAAACTAACACGACAGAACACACATTATCATTCTAACTCTAAACTAACACGACAGAACACACATTATCATTCTAACTCTAAACTAACATGACAGAACACACATTATCATTCTAACTCTAAACTAACATGACAGAACACACATTATCATTCTAACTCTAAACTAACATGACAGAACACACATTATCATTCTAACTCTAAACTAACATGACAGAACACACATTATCATTCTAACTCTAAACTAACATGACAGAACACACATTCTCATACTAACTCTAAACTAACACGACAGAACACACATTATCATTCTAACTCTAAACTAACATGACAGAACACACATTATCATACTAACTCTAAACTAACATGACAGAACACACATTATCATTCTAACTCTAAACTAACACGACAGAACACACATTATCATACTAACTCTAAACTAACATGACAGAACACACATTCTCATTCTAACTCTAAACTAACATGACAGAACACACATTCTCATTCTAACTCTGCACCTAACATGACAGAACACACATTATCATTCTAACTCTAAACTAACATGACAGAACACACATTATCATTCTAACTGCACCTAACATGACAGAACACACATTATCATTCTAACTCTAAACTAACATGACAGAACACACATTCTCATACTAACTCTAAACTAACATGACAGAACACACATTATCATTCTAACTCTGCACCTAACACGACAGAACACACATTCTCATTCTAACTCTAAACTAACATGACAGAACACACATTATCATTCTAACTCTACCTAACATGACAGAACACACATTCTGCTAACTCTAAACTAACACGACAGAACACACATTCTCATACTAACTCTAAACTAACATGACAGAACACACATTCTCATACTAACTCTAAACTAACACGACAAAACACACATTATCATTCTAACTCTAAACTAACACGACAGAACACACATTATCATTCTAACTCTAAACTAACATGACAGAACACACATTCTCATACTAACTCTGCACCTAACACGACAGAACACACATTCTCATACTAACTCTAAACTAACACGACAGAACACACATTATCATTCTAACTCTAAACTAACATGACAGAACACACATTCTCATTCTAACTCTGCACCTAACACGACAGAACACACATTCTCATACTAACTCTAAACTAACACGACAGAACACACATTATCATTCTAACTCTAAACTAACATGACAGAACACACATTCTCATTCTAACTCTGAACCTAACATGACAGAACACACATTATCATTCTAACTCTAAACTAACATGACAGAACACACATTATCATTCTAACTCTGCACCTAACACGACAGAACACACATTCTCATTCTAACTATAAACTAACATGACAGAACACACATTCTCATACTAACTCTGAACCTAACACGACAGAACACACATTCTCATACTAACTCTAAACTAACACACATTCTCATACTAACTCTAAACTAACACAGAACACACATTATCATTCTAACTCTAAACTAACATGACAGAACACACATTCTCATACTAACTCTAAAATAACACGACAGAACACACATTATCATTCTAACTCTAAACTAACATGACAGAACACACATTATCATTCTAACTCTAAACTAACACGACAGAACACACATTATCATTCTAACTCTAAACTAACACGACAGAACACACATTATCATTCTAACTCTAAACTAACACGACAGAACACACATTATCATTCTAACTCTAAACTAACCCGACAGAACACACATTCTCATTCTAACTCTAAACTAACATGACAGAACACACATTCTCATACTAACTCTGCACCTAACACGACAGAACACACATTCTCATACTAACTCTAAACTAACACGACAGAACACACATTATCATTCTAACTCTAAACTAACATGACAGAACACACATTCTCATACTAACTCTAAAATAACACGACAGAACACACATTATCATTCTAACTCTAAACTAACATGACAGAACACACATTATCATTCTAACTCTAAACTAACACGACAGAACACACATTATCATTCTAACTCTAAACTAACACGACAGAACACACATTATCATTCTAACTCTAAACTAACACGACAGAACACACATTATCATTCTAACTCTAAACTAACACGACAGAACACACATTATCATTCTAACTCTAAACTAACACGACATAACACACATTATCATTCTAACTCTAAACTAACATGACAGAACACACATTATCATTCTAACTCTAAACTAACATGACAGAACACACATTATCATTCTAACTCTAAACTAACATGACAGAACACACATTATCATTCTAACTCTAAACTAACATGACAGAACACACATTATCATTCTAACTCTAAACTAACATGACAGAACACACATTCTCATACTAACTCTAAACTAACACGACAGAACACACATTATCATTCTAACTCTAAACTAACATGACAGAACACACATTATCATTCTAACTCTGCACCTAACATGACAGAACACACATTATCATTCTAACTCTAAACTAACATGACAGAACACACATTCTCATACTAACTCTAAACTAACATGACAGAACACACATTATCATTCTAACTCTGCACCTAACACGACAGAACACACATTCTCATACTAACTCTAAACTAACATGACAGAACACACATTATCATTCTAACTCTGCACCTAACACGACAGAACACACATTCTCATACTAACTCTAAACTAACATGACAGAACACACATTCTCATACTAACTCTGCACCTAACACGACAGAACAGGGCTAAGGTTTCTCCACTGTACTCTACTGTACCAAAATCAATACCACCAGGGCCATTTTCTCTTCATTTACAACAGTTGATTCTGTCTATGTAAGCACTGCGACGGCCAATTACAACCAATGAGTCACATTATGTTACCGTTTTACACTGCTGACATCACCTGACCTTACCATGGACATCTATTCAGCTATAGTAGAGGATAGATGACCATCTCCGCGATAACCATATCTGACATCACCTGACCTTACCATGGACATCTATTCAGCTATAGTAGAGGATAGATGACCATCTCCGCGATAACCATATCTGACATCACCTGACCTTACCATGGACATCTATTCAGCTATAGTAGAGGATAGATGACCATCTCCGCGATAACCATATCTGACATCACCTGACCTTACCATGGACATCTATTCAGCTATAGTAGAGGATAGATGACCATCTCCGCGATAACCATATCTGACATCACCTGACCTTACCATGGACATCTATTCAGCTATAGTAGAGGATAGATGACCATCTCCTATAGTAGAGGATAGATGCGATAACCATATCTGACATCACCTGACCTCACCATGGACATCTATTCAGCTATAGTAGAGGATAGATGACCATCTCCGCGATAACCATATCTGACATCACCTGACCTTACCATGGACATCTATTCAGCTATAGTAGAGGATAGATGACCATCTCCGCGATAACCATATCTGACATCACCTGACCTTACCATGGACATCTATTCAGCTATAGTAGAGGATAGATGACCATCTCCGCGATAACCATATCTGACATCACCTGACCTTACCATGGACATCTATTCAGCTATAGTAGAGGATAGATGACCATCTCCGCGATAACCATATCTGACATCACCTGACCTTACCATGGACATCTATTCAGCTATAGTAGAGGATAGATGACCATCTCCGCGATAACCATATCCTGTAGCATGACATCAGTCAGAACATCCATTGATTATGGATCATGACCCACTTCATCCATACATATATACTGTCAATTAGAAAACAAGACCATCTACGTGACAGTTGAGGTCAAGGATGACTTTAATATACAGTCTTTTCATCGATCTTCTCCTGAGAAAACGCTACTCCTGGACAAGTCTGTCTGTAGGAGTTTAGACTTTACGGCAGCACCAAGTTCTCCTCTCCGTGTCTTTATTGTCAGAACAACAGCGAGAGGAGCCCCCGTGTATAAATCCAACGCACGTTAATCCAAATGTCTTTCCTTGAAGTTAAACGGGCAGTTGTATGTTTCTCTCCGGGCCCAGCGTTTACAGTGGGGAGATGTAGTACGATGGGCTACCCGGAACTTTGAGTTCTGTATGTAGTTTGGGAAATTGAGTTCTTGATGTTTGAGGCACGACACTAGCCTTCCACACCGGCATTTCTATTATCCAATGAGGAGAGACAAATGGAGAAAAGGCAGGAGGGGATAGGTAGGACAAACAGAGTGGTTCTCTCTCTCGTCTCTCACCCCCGCCGACCGAACCTTACTCTCCTGAACGCACAATGATTACACACGGTGCAGGAGAATGGTTTATAAACCCGTCTGGGGCAGATTTATCTGGAACCCTGTCCCCTGCAGGAGCTAGTAGGGCAAACAGAGTGAGATTAAGGCCCTGTTGGTTGACTATGAGGTCACATTAAAAATGAAATACACAACACCACCATCGGGTCATTTACAGTATGGGAAGATGACATGTCATGCTCTACTGGTGATCCATCACACCTGCTGAACACACTCAGGAGACAAGATGATGTACGAGACAATGAGACTAATATTATTCACATTGATTAGATATACTTCCGTCCCATATGATGAATTGATAGGTATTTCCTATCTCAACACTAAGGGCGCTAAGGGAGAACAATCGCCTCCAGCTGCTCTGAGTCTAAACCAAGACAAGACAAGACCAGGGCTGTCTACTGGGAAACTGTTGCATCATCTACTCCACAACTTCACCTCAGGTTGTGTCTCAAACGGCGCCCTATTCCCTATATAGTGCAATACTTTTGACCAGGGCCCTTTTCAAAAGTAGTGCACTATATAGGGAATAGGGTGCCGTTTGGGATGCATTCTCAGTGCCTGGGAACAACACATGCTCCCTGTAACTCCATGCTTCTCAGTTGTCAGGAGAAGTTATAACAATACTGTCGTGTATCACGTTGTATCTTCGGTAACAGCAGTAAGTGAATCTGATATATTGAAGAAAGTTACATTTCCTAACTACAATGCCTTCGGAAAGTATTCAGACACCATGACTTTTTCCACATTTTATTACGTTACAGACTTATTCTAAAATGGATTAAATGAAAACAAATCCTCACCAATCTACACACAAAACCCCATAATGACAATGCAAAACCTTTTTTTTGCAGATGTATTAAAAATAAAAAACAGAAACTCCTAATTTACATAAGTATTCAGACCCTTTGCTATGAGACTCGAAATTGAGATCAGGTGCATCCTGTCTCCATTGATCATCCTTGATGATGGTTTCAGGACAAGTCTCTGAATGTCCTTGAATGGCCCAGCCAAGCCCCGGACTTGAACCCGATCGAACATCTCTGGAGAGACCTGAAAATATCTGTGCAGCGATGCTCCCCATTCAACTTGACAGAACTTGAGAGGATCTGCAGAGAAGAATGGGAGAAACTCCCCAAATACAGGTGTGCCAAGCTTGTAGCGTCCTACCCTAGAAGACTCGAGGCTGTAATCGCTGCCAAAGTGTCACGACTTCCGCCGAAGTTGGCTCCCCTGCCTGTTGGGGCGGTGCTCGGCGGTGGTCGTCACCGTCCTACAAGCCACTACCGATCCCTTTTTCGTTTGTCTGTTGGTTTTGTCTTATTAGTTTCACCTGTGTGTATTTTAGTTTAATTAGCGTCCTTATATGTAGTAGGTTGTCCCACCCTTGTTTTGTGCGGGATCGTTTTTTGTATTCATGTCATTTGGTGGTGTACTTTATTCTCCGGTCTATTTTGATCCTGTGTGGATTATTTGTTTTGGGTTGACTGTTGGATTATTCACCCTGTGTGTTGGGTTGACCGTTGGATTATTCACCCTGTGTGTTGGGTTGACCGTTGGATTATTCACCCTGTGTGTTGTTGGTTGACCCTGTGTGTTGGGTTGACCGTTGGATTATTCACCCTGTGTGTTGGGTTGACCGTTGGATTATTCACCCTGTGTGTTGGGTTGACTGTTGGATTATTCACCCTGTGTGTTGGGTTGACTGTTGGATTATTCACCCTGTGTGTTGGGTTGACTGTTGGATTATTCACCCTGTGTGTTGGGTTGACTGTTGGATTATTCACCCTGTGTTGGGTTGACTGTTGGATTATTCACCCTGTGTGTTGGGTGGATTATTCACCCTGTGTGTTGGGTTGACTGTTGGATTATTCACCCTGTGTGTTGGGTTGACCGTTGGATTATTCACCCTGTGTGTTGGGTTGACCGTTGGATTATTCACCCTGTGTGTTGGGTTGACTGTTGGATTATTCACCCTGTGTGTTGGGTTAACCGTTGGATTATTCACCCTGTGTGTTGGGTTGACCGTCGTTTTTGTGCTCCGGAGAATAAACAGTCAAATCACTGAAACCTGAATCTCTGTGTCTGATTCCACCCACCTTGGTAAAACGTGACACAAAGGTGCTTCAACAAAGTACTAATCAAAGGTTCTGAATACTTATGTAAATGTGGTATTTCAGTTTTTTATTTTTTATGAATGAGCAAAAATGTCTAGAAACCTGTTATTGCTTTGTCATTATGAGGTAGATGGATGTGTGTAGATGGATGTGTGTAGATGGATGTGTGATGGATGTGTGTAGATGGATGTGTGTAGATGGATGAGGGGGGGACAATTTAATACATTTTAATTTTTACGTAACAAAATGTGGAAAAAGTCAAGAGGTCTGAACACCTTCTGAATGCCCTGTAAATATCCCTGAGAAAAAGACAGACAGAAGGAGAAAATGTCCATTCGTATCTGGTGACAGACAAAGGCCTTTCTCAGGTTGGACACTGTCAACAAATCCCAAGTCTAAAACCATTGTTTTGTAGCTCAGTGAGTGCTCTATGTAAAGATCCTGGTGATTTTTGGCTTAAGTGTAAAACTCCATTCCACAGCTGGGGTAAGCTCCTGTCTGAGCCCATCTCTTTAGCAGGCTGCTGTTTCTGAGAGAACAGCCATCACTCAGCTTTCATCCTACTCTTCTCTCAGGATGGGCCACGGAGAGAAGGAGAGAGAGGAAGCCCTAGAGAGGAGGGAGAGGGAGCGGGAGATTGAGAGATAAGAGAGACGTTCCCCTCTCTGTTCTGCCGACCACAGGGGCACGGGGCCCGTTGACTCCTTCACCAGGTGGAGGCAGAGGCTTTAAAAGAGGAGATGACTGCAGTGAGAGAAAGAGAGAGATCTCTTCAAACCAATTAATTTCCCCACCTCTCCTCATCACTCTTTTTTATACGTGTGATTGAGAGAGAGGGAGCAGAGGGAAAAGCTGGTCTGGCTCTGAATCCCAGACACATTCAGTATTCTGTCTGCCACTGCTGCCTGTTCAGAAGCTAACATCAGTCAAATGTGATATGCTTTGCCGATATTCTGTATGCAGCAGAGATAGGAAAATACACACCAGATTCTCTCTAGTGAGAGGGAGAGTGCATGTCGGTGTGTATGTGCGCCACTGTGCGGTGAACCAGAAGCAAGAGTGGAGGCTGGAAGTGGTTGGACTAGAACCTAGGGGGTGGTGTCGCATCTGACAACCCAGGAACGAAGCTATGGCCAGGGAATAGCCTCAGTGTGAGGATAAAAGGACATGGGGATCCCAACATGAACATCCGTATAATACCTTAACATGAATGGCCATCTAGATGACATGCAGTACCAGTGAAAAGTTAAAACCTTACTCATTCATTTTTCTTTATTTTTACTATTTTCTACATAGTAGAATAATAGTGAAGACTTCACAACTATGAAATAACACATATGGAATTATGTAGTAACAGAAACGTGCTAAACAAATCAAAATATATGTTATATTTGAGATTCTTCAAAGTAGCCACCCTTTCCCTTGATGACAGCTTTGCACACTCTTGGATTTCTCTCAACCAGCTTCATGAGGTAGTCACCTGGAATGCATTTCAATTAACGTGTGCTTTGTTAAATTTCAAGAACTTTCAACGTTTCTTGAAGTGCAGTCGCAAAAACCATCAAGCGATTTGATGAAACTGGCTCTCATGAGGACCGCCACAGAAAAGGAAGACCCAGAGTTACTTCTACTGCAGAGGATAAGTACATTACAGTTACCAGCTTCAGAAATTGCGGTCCCAAATAAATGCTTCACAGAGTTCAAGTAACAGACACATCTTTCTCTTGGAAAAGATCCATGCTCATCAACTGTTCAGATGAGATTACGTGAATCAGGCCTTCGTGGTTGAACTGCTGCAAAGAAACCATTACTAAAGGACACCAATAATAAGAAGAGACCTGCTTGGGCCAAGAAAGACGAGCAATGGACATTAGACCGGTGGAAATCTGTCCTTTGGTCTGATGAGTCTAAATGTGAGATATTTGGTTCCAACCGCTGTGTCTTTGTGAGACGCAGAGTAGTTGAACGGATGATGATGATCTCTGCATGTGTAGTTCCCACCGTGAAGCATGGAGGAGGAGGTGTGATGGTGTGGGGGTGCTTTGCTGGTGACACTGTCAGTGATTTATTTACAATTCAAGGCACACTTAACCAGCATGGCTACCACATCATTCTGCAACAATACACCATCCCATCTGGTTTGCGCTTAGTGGGACTATCATTTGTTTTTCAAAAGGACAATGACCCAAAACACACCTCTAGGCTGTGTAAGGGGTATTTTACCAAGAAGGAGAGTGATGGAGTGCTGCATCAGATGACATGGCCTCCACAATCACCAGACCTCAACCCAATTGAGATGGTTTGGGTTGAGTTGGACCGCAGTTTTGATGTCTTCACTATTATTCTGTAGAAAATAGTACAAAATAAAGAAAAACCCTTGAATGAGTCGGTGTGTCCAACCTTTTGACTGGTACTGTAGGTGATGTACCAGTGGGCCATCCATGCTCATCTATAATACACAGCCTTGCGTTAATACATCCTAGGACCAGTGGTGATGGAAGTCACACATAATGGGAATCATATTTATAAGACAAAACCATGTAGACTATGAGATGTTTCCTCTTGCTCTGCTGTGGCCAGTGTAGTAAGGGAATGTGTGTGTGTGTGTGTCTTCCCGCACACTGTTGGTGATTGGGGAGAAGTGTAGGGCACAGGGTCAGGTTCTCTGGGACCGGGGATAGCTGCAGTACTATATACAGTAACTAAGTGGAGTCAGTGTGCTAATGGTCCTCTGCTCCAGCAGAGCAGTAGAGCAGCTAGGCTCAGTAGTCCCCGACTCTTCCCAACAACACAGCTACACCACAGAGGACATAACTACTGCAGCCACCCAGGGAAAGACCTCCCTTCACACACTACCTAACCCTCAAAGCATTGCTGAATGTGTGTATCGGCCACTTCTTAAAATCTGTTTCCCTCTATAGGGTTGAATGTTGGGTATTGTTAGAGTCTGTAAAATACATGTCCCATGTATTGGTTGTGTTCAGGGTTGAGCTCTGGCTGTGGTGGAGACAGCAGAGCGCGCGAGAGAGAGAGACAGAGCGCGCGCGAGAGAGAGAGAGAGAGAGAGAGAGAGAGAGAGAGAGAGAGAGAGAGAGAGAGAGAGAGAGAGAGAGAGAGAGAGAGAGAGAGAGAGAGAGAGAGAGAGAGAGAGAGAGAGAGAGAGAGAGAGAGAGCGAGAGGGAGAGAGAGAGAGATTCATGTTTAACATCGCTGCTTGGACTTGCCGTGTAGTGATCGAACTCTATGTCAAGGCCACTCAAATGGAATCCATTTGTATCAATTACAGCCCATCTTTCCTTTAAAGATTTAGACACATGGAAGTCGATTAGCTGTAATTGCTGGGAAACTGCAGCGAGTCAAACAAAAGCGTGTGTGTCTGTGCTGGATCTATGGCACTGTAGTGGCCGTTACGGTAGCAGAGATAAGATAACATGAGACAGTAACATCATCTAACACTGCATTTCCACTGGATCTCTTATCACCCTCTATCTGTAGGAAGGTTACTGTAAAGCTACTGTAAAGTGTCAGATAGAGAGAGGGTGGTCAGTGGCTGGGGAAATAACTACATACTGATATGGCAGGGGTAGTTTTCTGCATCTGAATATAAGGCCAGACAATGTACAGTACAGTATAGAGAGATACTATGTAGTACAGTACAGTACAGAGAGAGTTACTATGTAGTACAGTAAAGAGCTAGATACTATGTAGTACAGTACAGTACAGAAAGAGATACTATGTAGTACAGTACAGAGAGAGATACTATGTAGTACAGTACATAGAGAGAGATACTATGTAGTACAGTACAGAGAGAGAGATACTATGTATTACAGTACAGAGAGATACTATGTAGTACAGTACAGAGATATACTATGTAGTACAGTACAGAGAGATACTATGTAGTACAGAGAGATACTATGTAGTACAGTACAGAGATATACTATGTAGTACAGTACAGAGAGATACTATGTAGTACAGAGAGATACTATGTAGTGCAGTAAAGAGAGAGATACTATGTAGTACTGTACAGTACAGAGAGATACTATGTAGTACAGTACAGTACAGAGAGAGATACTATGTAGTACAGTACAGAGAGAGAGAGATACTATGTAGTACAGTACAGAGAGAGATACTATGTCGTACAGAGAGAGATACTATGTAGTATTGTACAGAGAGAGATACTACGTAGTACAGGGATATACTATGTAGTACAGTACAGAGAGAGAGATACTATGTAGTACAGAGAGAGGTACTATGTAGTACAGTACAGTACAGAGAGAGAGATACTATGTAGTACAGTAAAGAGCTAGATACTATGTAGTACAGTACAGTACAGAGAGAGATACTATGTAGTACAGTACAGATAGAGATACTATGCAGTACAGAGAGAGATAATATGTAGTACAGTACAGAGAGAGATACTATGTAGTACAGTACAGAGAGAGAGATACTATGTATTACAGTACAGAGAGATACTATGTAGTACAGTACAGAGATATACTATGTAGTACAGTACAGAGAGATACTATGTAGTACAGAGATATACTATGTAGTACAGTACAGAGAGAGATACTATGTAGTACAAAGAGATATAGTATGTAGTACAGAGAGATACACTATGTAGTATAGTACAGAGAGAGATAGTATGTAGTACAAAGAGAGATAGTATGTAGTACAGAGAGATACACTATGTAGTATAGTACAGAGAGAGATACTATGTAGTACAGTACAGAGAGATACTATGTAGTACAGAGAGATAATATGTAGTACAGTACAGAGAGAGATACTATGTAGTACAGAGAGATACTATGTAGTACAGTACAGAGAGATACTATGTAGTACAGTACAGAGAGATATACTATGTAGTACAGATAGAGATAGTATGTAGTACAGAGAGATACACTATGTAGTGCAAAACAGAGAGATACTATGTAGTACAGTACAGAGAGATACTATGTAGTACAGAGAGATACTATGTAGTGCAGTAAAGAGAGAGATACTATGTAGTACTGTACAGTACAGAGAGATACTATGTAGTACAGTACAGTACAGAGAGAGATACTATGTAGTACAGTACAGAGAGAGAGAGATACTATGTAGTACAGTACAGATAGAGATAGTATGTCGTACAGAGAGATACACTATGTAGTGCAACACAGAGAGATACTATGTAAAGCAGCAGTGTATCCCATAAGTACTCTCTCTGGGGATGCTATATAACTAATGCAGAGTTCTCATCTCGCTCTGTACATGTTCTGCCGTATAAATAAAACTGTCATGTTCAAATGCAGGAAGAAATCTTTCCCCTGATGCAAGAGTAAAGGGCCTGTCCCCCATATGGAAGGAGATTCATATTCATGCTATCAATTAGGACACATGGAGGTGTACGGCACAGAGTGGGGGAGTGTAGAGCAGAATATACACACAGGCTGTACTGAATATACACCATCCACTCAGTCACATAACAGGCATTGTGCAACACACATTTTTATGGTTATTCTACCTCTCCTTTTCCCCCTCATTTTCAGTTTTTCTCCTCCTCCTCTACCCCTCAAACGTGGAGGTTAAACGGCACTGGCTGATATTCCCCCGAGGACATGCGCCGCTTTTGTGGCAGAGGCCGTCACGCTTGGACGGAGCCTGCCTCCCCAATCATTTGATGGAAAATGGCTATTGATATTCAGTCATCAGTTTCTGGGGATTTTGGGGGTGGGGGGTGGTGGGGCTGCAGGCTTGGCGGCGTTATGATGGAGTGGACGGTAACCTGTCTGTCTGTCCCGTAAGTAAGGCCTTATCAGGAAAAGGTATCTCTGTTCAGATAGAGTGTCACAGTGTGTCACAGAGACAGGTGGTGTCACAGAGACAGGCAGTGTCACAGAGCCTGGTGGTATCACAGAGCCAGGTAGTGTCACAGAGCCAGGCGGTATCACAGAGACAGGTAGTGTCACAGAGCCAGGCAGTGTCACAGAGCCAGGTGGTATCACAGAGCCAGGCGGTATCACAGAGCCAGGCAGTGTTACAGAGCCAGGCAGTGTCACAGAGCCAGGCAGTGTCACAGAGCCAGGTGGTATCACAGAGCCAGGCGGTATCACAGAGCCAGCCGGTGTCACAGAGCCAGGCGGTGTCAGAGCCAGG
>NC_060175.1:84123984-84151484 GCF_021184085.1 Oncorhynchus gorbuscha | reverse complement strand
CACTTTCTTCCAGAGAGAGGCTACCAAACTAGGATCAGCAAATACTCTTCAGGAGAAGTAGGGAGAGGGGGAACAAACTAGGAAACTTAAGGCACCTCTTTCCTCATCCCTGATTCATACTGTACTTAGTCTGCACTAACCTACTCAAACTTTTCACTCTGTTACTAGCAGCCTAAGGTAAGACACGGGATGGGGGCATATGCATTTATGTAAACAACAGCTGTCTACATACCACCACAGACAGAGGCGGGCACTAAATCCGCATTCAATGAGCTGTATTCCGCTATAAGCACACAGGAAAATGCTCATCCAGAGGCGGCGCTCCTAGTGGCCGGTGACTTTAATGCAGGGAAATTTAAATCAGTTAAATGTGCAACCAGAGGGGAAAAACTCTTAACCACCTTTACTCCACAAAGCTCTCCCTTGCCCTCCATTTGGCAAATCTGACCATAACTCTATCCTTCTGATTCCAAGCTAAAATTAAAGCAGGAAGCACCAGTGATTCGGTCTATAGAAAGTGGTCAGATGAAGCAGATGCTAAACTCCAGGACTGTTTTGCTAGAACAGACTGGAATATGTTATGGGATTATTCCAATGGCAATGAGGAGTACACCACATCAGTCATTGACTTTATCAATAAGTGCATCGAGGACGTCGTCCCCACAGTGACTGTACGTACATACCCCAACCAGAAGCCATGGATTACAGGCAAATTTCGCACTGAGCTAAAGGGTAGAGCTGTCGCTTTCAATGAGCGGGACTCTAACCCACAAGCCTATAAGAAATCCCACTATGCCCTCCGACGAACCATCAAACAGGGAAAACGTCAATACAGGACTAAGATCGAATCATACTACACCGGCTCCAACGCTCGACTGATGAGGCAGGGATTGCAAACTATTACAGACTACAAAGGGAAGCACAGCAGAGAGCTGCCCAGTGACACAAGCCTACCAGACAAGCTAAATAACTTCTATGCTCGCTTTGAGGCAAGATACACTGAAACATGCATGAGAGCATCAACTGTTTCAGATGACTGTGTGATCACGCTCTCCGCGCCGATGTGAGTAAGACCTTTAAACAGCTCAACATTCACAAGGCTGCTGGGCCAGATGGATTACCAGGACGTGTACTCCGAGCATGCGCTGACCAACTGGCAAATGTCTCCACGTCTGAGTCTGTACTGTAATACTAACATGTTTCAAGCAGACCACCATAGTCCCTGTGCCCAAGAACACTAAGGTAACCTGCCTAAATGACTACCGACCCGTAGCACTCACATCTGTAGCCATGAAATGCTTTGAAAGGCTGGTCATGGCTCACATCAACACCATTATCCCAGAAACCCTAGACAGACTCCAATCTGCATACCGCCCCAACAGATCCACAGATGATGCAATCTCCATTGCACTACACACTGCCCTTTCCCACCTGGACAAAAGGAACACCTATGTGAGAATGCTATTCATTGACTACAGCTCAGCGTTCAACACCATAGTGCCCTCAAAGCTCATCACTAAGCTAAGGACCCTGAGTTTAAACACCTCCCTCTGCAACTGGATCCTGGACTTCCTGACGGGCCACCCCCAGGTGGAAAGTGTAGGTAACAACATATCCGCCTTGCTGATCCTTAACACGGGGGCCCCTCAGGGGTGCGTACTCAGTCCCCTCCTGTACTCCCTGTTCACTCATGACTGCATGGCCAGGCACGACTCCAACACCATCATTAAGTTTGCCGATGACACAACAGTGGTAGGCCTAATCACAGACAACGATGAGACAGTCTTTAGGGAGGTGGTCAGAGACCTGACCATGTGGTGCAAGGACAACAACCTCTCCCTAAACGTGAGACTGAAAAGATTTGGCATTGGTCCTGAGATCCTCAAAAGGTTTTACAGCTGCACCATCGAGAGCATCCTGACGGGTTGCATCACTGCCTGTTATGACAACTGCTCGGCCTCCGACCACAAGGCACTACAGAGCGTAGTGCGTACGACCTAGTACATCACCGGTGCCAAGCTTCCTGCCATCCAGGACCTCTATTCGAGGTGGTGTCAGAGGAAGGCCCTAAAACTTGTCACCCTAGTCCAGCCACCCCCAGTCATAGACTGTTCTCTCTACTATCGCAAGGCAAGCGGTACTGGGGTGCCAAGTCTAGGTTCAAGAGGCTCCTAAACAGCTTCTACCCCCAAGCCATAAGACTCCTGAACAGCTAATCAAATGGCTACCCAGACTTTTGCATTGACCCCCCCTCCCACGCTGCTACTACTCTCTGTCATTATCTATGCTTAGTCACTTTAATAACTCTACCTACATGTACATAATTACCTCAATTAACTCGACACCAGTGCCCCTGAACATTGACACATTGACTCTGTACCGATACCCCCTGTATATAGCTCTACTATTGTTATTTAATTCTGCTCTTTAATTATTTGTTATTCTTATCTTTTACTTTTTTTTTGTATTTCCTTAAAATTGCTTTGTTTGTTAAGGGCTTGTAAGTAAGCATTTCACTGTAAGGTGTACACCTGTTGTATTTGGCACATGTGACAAATACAATTTGATTTGATTGGAATATTCTACTTCCTACATAAGGAATGGCTCAGAGGGAATATGGCACTCCCCCTTCCCCCTCTAATCTTACTTAAGAGGGACCCCTATGGTTAACAATTAGCCAAGCTAATAATTGAGTATGATGCATGTCCTATGATGGGAGTAAATGGCCTACTCCAATCCATTTACTGTAGGATCAAGGTTTCTAGCTCTACAATTGTAGTGTAAAGATATTTCAGTATTTCAATATTCTGTGGACTGAGCACAGGTCTCCTAGACACACACACACACACACACACACACACACACACACACACACACACACACACACACACACACACACACACACACACACACACACACACACACACACACACACACACACACACACACACACACACACACACACACACACACACACACAGAGACACGCACACACACACAGACACACACACAGACACACACACACAAACAACACAGACACAGACACAGACACAGACACAGACACAGACACAGACACAGACACAGACACAGACACACAGACACACACAAACAAACACAGACACAGACACACACACACACAGACACACAGGCACACACACACACACACAGGCACACACACACACACAGGCACACACAGACACACACACACACAGCCAGGGCCGTGCTGAGAGAGGAGACCGCTCCACAGATTTCTCAAACAATAGCCTCTTGGACACGAGCCAGGAGTTTTGCAAGAGCGAGAGGGAGAGCGGAGAAATTCACTGCGTTCAAGTCAGTCTCGCCTCATAAAGGTGTCGAGAGATATGAAGTGGGGAGGACAGTGGGAAAAATAACAACAAACTCAATTCCTCCCGGGCTGAAGGCTTTAAATGCGGCGAGCAGCGTGTGCAGCCGAGTGACCACGGTGCTACAGCCCCGTTGAGGCTTATTGCTGTTGTCCCCACAGTAGATACCATGTCACTGGCGCTCAATCACAAGGAGAGGTCATAGCACTGCTCTGCTGGTCCAGTCAGCCACCTCCAACACTCCACGTCAGCACAGTCCTTTGTTTATCCTAACGTCCTAATCGCCTGGAGGACACACACACACACACACACACACACACACACACACACACACACACACACACACACACACACACACACACACACACACACACACACACACACACACACACACACACACACACACACACACACACACACACACACACACACACAAAAGGAAAACTCCCCATCTCAATCTTTTGAACCTCACACTGACAATAAGTACAACAACAGTTGTCCAATGCAGGTGTTCCTTAGGTCAGTGTTTCCAGACTCTGGTCCTCCAGTACCCCCAACAGTACACATTCTTATTGGAACCCTGGACAAACACACCTCCTTCAACGTGTCAACTAATCAACAAGCCCAAATGAGCTGAATGAGGTGTGTTTGTCCAGGGTTACAATGACAATGTGTACTGTTGTGGTACTGGGGGACCAGGGTTGAGAAACACTGCCTTAGTTACTGTACAACCCTCCTCAATCTGTTTTATTGGAGTGGGAGGGACAGGGTAGGACAGAGCCAGGTTACCCATCCCTCTTCCCTTGAGGTCACCAGCTGCTCACGCGCCAACCAAACACAGCCTCGGACAAACCTTATTGTCCAGTGCAGTTCCAGAGCATCACGGCTGTCTGCTAGTGACATAACACCATTAGAGTAGGTCAGTAGTGGGAGGATGATAGGAAGGGGTGCACGCATGCACACGCCATAACACAGCAGTAGTATGAGGGTCAGTGTCAAGTGTTCCTTCTGGGATTGGATCTCCATCCAGAGTCAAAGGTCAAGCTCATTCCACTGCTGGTATCTTCCATTAGACTAGACTGGAGTGGAGTGGAGCGATGGCAGGGGTGGTGCGGGGGGAGGGGTATTCTGACTATCTGTACAGGAAGCCAGCGTTGTGGTTGCCATGCAACACAACACCGGGCAGGAAATACCTGCAGAGATTAAGACAAATGAATGACAGGTGCTATGTCATGAGTTCTCCCTCCTTTCCTCTCCCCTCCCCCTCTTCTCTCCTCCCTCCCTGCCTGTCCTGTGTCCATGCCAGACACTACAGCAACCACTGACCCTTCAAATCCCAGTTGTTGGAAATCTATTTACTCTGGCTTGGAGAGAGGCACAGAGAGACATTAGGCTAATGAAATCAAACAGGGGCACTTTCCAGATGAGACTGGAACCAATTTCATTAAGCTCCCAGTGATGTGCTGTGTAGCACCATGGGCTGTAGAGAGGATAATGGGAAGGCATGATGATCAATACCAAGGCAGAGTTCAAGTCTAATAGTCAATAGTTTGTCACTTTATCCCTCTGTTTTGACTATCATAATATTTTTCACTTACGGAACAAATGTAATAATTGTGAAACATTTCAAAATACTTTGCAACGAGCAAATGATCAACAGAGCTTGGTGAAATCCACGCCCGTGGCCCCTCAGCCCACTCAATGTTGGTCAGTATTTTACCACACCTGTTCAATTCAATGAGCCAAAAACATCAACCATTGTACATGGTTATTAAACTGATCACGCCCACTGTTGGATGATGATCATGCCCACTGTTGGATGATGATCACGCCCACTGTTGGATGATGATCACGCCCACTGTTGGATGATGATCACGCCCACTGTTGGATGATGATCACGCCCACTGTTGGATGATGATCACGCCCACTGTTGGATGATGATCATGCCCACTGTTGGATGATGATCATGCCCACTGTTGGATGATGATCACGCCCACTGTTGGATGATGATCACGCCCACTGTTGGATGATGATCACGCCCACTGTTGGATGATGATCACGCCCACTGTTGGATGATGATCACGCCCACTGTTGGATGATGATCACGCCCACTGTTGGACATCAGATACAATGATGAGACCTGGTACTACTGTCTGTCTCAGTCTGTGTTATATAATGATGAGACCTGGTACTACTGTCTGTCTCAGTCTGTGTTATATAATGATGAGACCTGGTACTACTGTCTGTCTCAGTCTGTTATGTAATGATGAGACCTGGTACTACTGTCTGTCTCAGTCTGTGTTATATAATGATGAGACCTGGTACTACTGTCTGTCTCAGTCTGTGTTATATAATGATGAGACCTGGTACTACGTTCTGTCTCAGTCTGTGTTATATAATGATGAGACCTGGTACTACTGTCTGTCTCAGTCTGTGTTATATAATGATGAGACCTGGTACTACTGTCTGTCTCAGTCTGTGTTATATAATGATGAGACCTGGTACTACTGTCTGTCTCAGTCTGTGTTATATAATGATGAGACCTGGTACTACTACTGTCTGTCTCAGTCTGTGTTATATAATGATGAGACCTGGTACTACTGTCTGTCTCAGTCTGTGTTATATAAAGATGAGACCTGGTACTACTGTCTGTCTCAGTCTGTGTTATATAACGATGAGACCTGGTACTACTGTCTGTCTCAGTCTGTGTTATATAACGATGAGACCTGGTACTACTGTCTGTCTCAGTCTGTGTTATGTAATGATGAGACCTGGTACTACTGTCTGTCTCAGTCTGTGTTATATAATGATGAGACCTGGTACTACTGTCTGTCTCAGTCTGTGTTATATAACGATGAGACCTGGTACTACTGTCTGTCTCAGTCTGTGTTATATAATGATGAGACCTGGTACTACTGTCTGTCTCAGTCTGTGTTATATAATGATGAGACCTGGTACTACTGTCTGTCTCAGTCTGTGTTATATAATGATGAGACCTGGTACTACTGTCTGTCTCAGTCTGTGTTATATAATGATGAGACCTGGTACTACTGTCTGTCTCAGTCTGTGTTATATAATGATGAGACCTGGTACTACTGTCTGTCTCAGTCTGTGTTATATAATGATGAGACCTGGTACTACTGTCTGTCTCAGTCTGTGTTATATAATGATGAGACCTGGTACTACTGTCTGTCTCAGTCTGTGTTATATAATGATGAGACCTGGTACTACTGTCTGTCTCAGTCTGTGTTATATAATGATGAGACCTGGTACTACTGTCTGTCTCAGTCTGTGTTATATAATGATGAGACCTGGTACTACTGTCTGTCTCAGTCTGTGTGATATAATGATGAGACCTGGTACTACTGTCTGTCTCAGTCTGTGTTATATAATGATGAGACCTGGTACTACTGTCTGTCTCAGTCTGTGTTATATAATGATGAGACCTGGTACTACTGTCTGTCTCAGTCTGTGTTATATAATGATGAGAACTGGTACTACTGTCTGTCTCAGTCTGTGTTATATAATGATGAGACCTGGTACTACTGTCTGTCTCAGTCTGTGTTATATAACGATGAGACCTGTTACTACTGTCTGTCTCAGTCTGTGTTATATAATGATGAGACCTGGTACTACTGTCTGTCTCAGTCTGTGTTATATAATGATGAGAACTGGTACTCCTGTCTGTCTCAGTCTGTGTTATATAATGATGAGACCTGGTACTACTGTCTGTCTCAGTCTGTGTTATATAATGATGAGACCTGGTACTACTGTCTGTCTCAGTCTGTGTTATATAATGATGAGACCTGGTACTACTGTCTGTCTCAGTCTGTGTTATATAATGATGAGACCTGGTACTACTGTCTGTCTCAGTCTGTGTTATATAACGATGAGACCTGGTACTACTGGCTGTCTCAGTCTGTGTTATATAACGATGAGACCTGGTACTACTGTCTGTCTCAGTCTGTGTTATATAACGATGAGACCTGGTACTACTGTCTGTCTCAGTCTGTGTTATATAACGATGAGACCTGGTACTACTGTCTGTCTCAGTCTGTGTTATATAACGATGAGACCTGGTACTACTGTCTGTCTCAGTCTGTGTTATATAACGATGAGACCTGGTACTACTGTCTGTCTCAGTCTGTGTTATATAATGATGAGACCTGGTACTACTGTCTGTCTCAGTCTGTGTTATATAACGATGAGACCTGGTACTACTGTCTGTCTCAGTCTGTGTTATATAACGATGAGACCTGGTACTACTGTCTGTCTCAGTCTGTGTTATATAACGATGAGACCTGGTACTACTGTCTGTCTCAGTCTGTGTTATATAACGATGAGACCTGGTACTACTGTCTGTCTCAGTCTGTGTTATATAATGATGAGACCTGGTACTACTGTCTGTCTCAGTCTGTGTTATATAATGATGAGACCTGGTACTACTGTCTGTCTCAGTCTGTGTTATATAATGATGAGACCTGGTACTACTGTCTGTCTCAGTCTGTGTTATATAATGATGAGACCTGGTACTACTGTCTGTCTCAGTCTGTGTTATATAATGATGAGACCTGGTACTACTGTCTGTCTCAGTCTGTGTTATATAATGATGAGACCTGGTACTACTGTCTGTCTCAGTCTGTGTTATACAATGATGAGACCTGGTACTACTGTCTGTCTCAGTCTGTGTTATATAATGATGAGACCTGGTACTACTGTCTGTCTCAGTCTGTGTTATGTAGTGATGAGACCTGGTACTACTGTCTGTCTCAGTCTGTGTTATATAACGATGAGACCTGGTACTACTGTCTGTCTCAGTCTGTGTTATATAATGATGAGACCTGGTACTACTGTCTGTCTCAGTCTGTGTTATGTAGTGATGAGACCTGATACTACTGTCTGTCTCAGTCTGTATTATATAATGATGAGACCTGGTACTACTGTCTGTCTCAGTCTGTGTTATATAACGATGAGACCTGGTACTACTGTCTGTCTCAGTCTGTGTTATATAACGATGAGACCTGGTACTACTGTCTGTCTCAGTCTGTGTTATATAACGATGAGACCTGGTACTACTGTCTGTCTCAGTCTGTGTTATATAACGATGAGACCTGGTACTACTGTCTGTCTCAGTCTGTGTTATATAATGATGAGACCTGGTACTACTGTCTGTCTCAGTCTGTGTTATGTAGTGATGAGACCTGATACTACTGTCTGTCTCAGTCTGTGTTATATAACGATGAGACCTGGTACTACTGTCTGTCTCAGTCTGTGTTATATAATGATGAGACCTGGTACTACTGTCTGTCTCAGTCTGTGTTATATAACGATGAGACCTGGTACTACTGTCTGTCTCAGTCTGTGTTATATAATGATGAGACCTGGTACTACTGTCTGTCTCAGTCTGTGTTATATAATGATGAGACCTGGTACTACTGTCTGTCTCAGTCTGTGTTATATAACGATGAGACCTGGTACTACTGTCTGTCTCAGTCTGTGTTATATAATGATGAGACCTGGTACTACTGTCTGTCTCAGTCTGTGTTATGTAGTGATGAGACCTGGTACTACTGTCTGTCTCAGTCTGTGTTATATAACGATGAGACCTGGTACTACTGTCTGTCTCAGTCTGTGTTATATAATGATGAGACCTGGTACTACTGTCTGTCTCAGTCTGTGTTATGTAGTGATGAGACCTGGTACTACTGTCTGTCTCAGTCTGTGTTATATAATGATGAGACCTGGTACTACTGTCTGTCTCAGTCTGTGTGTGACCCTTCCTTTCTGGAGGGCATCCAGAGTATCACACACACTTGCTGACGGAACAGTCTGCATCTCCTCCTCATCACCTCCTCTGTACACACACACACACACACACACACACACACACACACACACACACACACACACACACACACACACACACACACACACACACACACACACACACACACACACACACACACACACACACACACACACACACACACACACACACACACACACACACACACACACTTCTACCTACCTACACGTACATTCAGCCACATAAGCGAGACAGGTATAAAGACAGACACAGTACTGTAGCCCTATGGTAGCATGTTACAACCTGGACCTGACGCCTGCCTCTGCTGTAGTCTGTCATTAATAATAAGAAAATAACAAGAGGCCCTTTTCTGTATGAGAGACAGAGAGAGGCATGAATACCCCCACCCCACCCCCACCACCCCTCCCTCTGTTTGAAGCTCCCTCCTTCATCATGACTGCATCTGTTCTCCCCTTGTAGCGGTGGTCCTCTGGGACTGGCTGGCATGTCTCAGCCTAAACCCTCTTTAATCTTTCAGAGCCCGATGGGTAGAGTTTCTCCTGCGCCAGTCCTCCCCGCTGCCATCTCCCCACTCTGCCACTACAACCGCAGCTCTGCTCGCTGCTGCTCTTGACATAACTAGGTCTCCCTGTGCATAGTACAGCAGCTATCCGCTAGACTCCTGCCTTTGATACGCGGTCCTTAGAAGTGGAGATCTGCATCTGATTGAACCCAATCACTGGCTAACTAATGAGATGGAGGGGGGCAACCAGCACGGCCACCACTCAGTCCTCAACCCTGCCCATGTCTGCCCAGCCGTGCCAGTCGGCCGTCCCCTGATGGAAGGGAACACAGCAGCATCTTGGCATGACACGCAACAGACATTCTGAAACATGAGTCTCGGTGACGCAGTTTTGTGACAATGAGAGCAAGGTTCAAAGAACCAAAAGTAGGTTACACGCTGCAGCGTGTTGCAACTGAATGTACAGTTATTAGGCTTCTAGTAGCTTCTGTGGTGTTTGTGTTGTGGTTGAGTTGTACCTTCATTAAGAAGGCATGTTCTGTGGTGGACAGGAGAATAAAGAGTGTGTGAAGGAAGGGAAGAGAGGTTGATGAGGAAGCTGACCTATGGAGGAAAGAGGAACCAGCACTCTGATTAAAACCACTCCAGCTGCAGTAGAGACCGGACCCCCCCTAACCAATGCTCACATCCTCTAGGTCGGGGATCATCAACTAGATTCAGCCGCGGGGCGATTTTTCCTTGAGTGGATGGTCAGGGGGCCGGAATATAATTACAAATCATTTGTAGAATGCAAATTGACCGCAAGAAGCCCAAACAATCATTTCAAACCTTGCTTACATTTGTATATGATCACATCTATCTCTCTATTATAAGATTATCAGGAAACTCGGGCGGCCAAATAAAACCAGCCGATTCGGCCCTGCAGTTGGGCAACCCTGCACTAGGCCATCAGCATATCTCCTGACCTCTCTCAAGCCATCTCTCCATTCCTTCCCTGTCATAGCACTTCATAAAAGTCTATGTAATTCATTGGCACACAGATGGAACTGATTTGATGTGGATCGAGGGCAGGCAGAGAAAACAAAGCACCAGCCTACATACAGCAGGGCTCTCAGGCCCCACCAGCAGCCTCCACCAGCCCCCCACAGCTGCCCTACAATCCCTGAGGGGAGTGGCAAGGCCTGGCCATGGTAGTAACACTCTAGAGGGCTGTGAAGGGGGAAACTAGGATGGCCCAGAGGTGGAGGAACTAAGCAGGTCGTTGGGACCCAGGGACGGTGAGGGGGGACAAGGACCAATCATAGGGCCTTTGGTGTAGTGGTCTCCAGACTACTGCCTAGCTCTTGTTCTCACAACCCCAGTCATAAGCATTTCATTATGACAGCCCCTAGATGAGGGCCTTTGGTGTAGTGATCTCCAGACTACTTGCCTAGCTCTTGTTCTCACAACCCCAGTCATAAGCATTTCATTATGACAGCCCCTAGATGAGGGCAGGGGCCTTTTCTCTGTGCTCGCTCTCGCTGCACTTCCTCCTGCAATATCTGATTTGGCTCTGGGTCTACAGTGCCGACCGGGTCCTCAGAGCATTGGAAATCACTTCTATTTCTTCCCTCCCTCAACTTGCTTCTCTCTACTTCCTTTGACATACCCGATGCACACCAGCAGTCAAGCAAAACACACTGTATGGAAAAGAATGCAAGGTTTGCCCTGCAGTGAGTAGAGAAACTACTTCTAAGCCATCTCCATTTGTCAAGAACAGTACTGTGGAACCAAGGAGCCACTATCGAACAGTCTCTTAGTGGTGGGGGGGTGGACTAACGGATCTCATAGAATATACAGGGGGGGGATGACACAAGCTAGAGAGAGCCTTTGGCCATGGTTTATATACAGTACATCTGCCAATGCATACATCCATTTCTAATTCAACATTTGGGTCATACAAGACAACTAGGAGACTGCATCCGTTTTTAATGGAGATAAATGTCAGACTCATATTATATCTGCTGTGGGCTGCTATGGGGAACATTAAAACCTCCCTCTCACCTCTCACCACCACTTTCTCCAACCCCCCGGTTCCGGAGAGATGGTTCCTTCCACTCGCCCGAGATGCCGAGAGAGGAGCAAACAGAACAGATGCCAGACTACGGGTGAACACCATCCCCATCACACACTAGCCTCAGATGCCTCTGACAGAGAATTTAGGTCAGCCCAGCAAAACAGAGCATATCTTGGTTCTACCCAGCTCTCTGAATGTTAGCTCGGCAACGCAGAGGACAATCTGTTCCTCTGATATAGGGTTGCGTGTGCCTTTGTACAACAATCTGTCTATGTCCATTATCCATCTTTTTCAAAAATGAAGAGAAACTGAAGTGTTCCTAAACAAGGGTTCGGAGTGCTCTAGACCAAGCAGAACATCTAAAAAAAACATAATTCATTAGTCAACTCTAAAAGGGTCCATTCCCCCTGGTTTAATGGATAAACTATATACTCTGTCATCAAGACACTGTGTAAACAACACTGTAGAACAGAGAGCCATGGCTGAGAAACCCCAGGGAGGTAAGCAGGGATGAAACAGGAGTAGATGGAGAGGAAATTAACCTGGAGAGAGAGAGAGAGAGATAGAGAGAGCTCACTGCGTCTGCCTGATGAGGGGAGAAAAACAACGAGCTAACTGCTGTAGAGAATAACAAGCAGAGGTGTGTCTAAAAGAGAGCTGCCAGGAGACTCACAGAGGGAGGGGGAGGGGAGAAGAGCCTGAGGGAGACTGTGGGGGATAGAGGGGTGTTAAAATAACTACCAGGAGACTCACAGAGGGAGGGGGAGGGGAGAAGAGCCTGGGGGAGACCGTGGGGGATAGAGGGGTGTTAAAATAAGTACCAGGAGACTCACAGAGGGAGGGGAGGGGATAAGAGCCTGGGGGAGACCGTGGGGGATAGAGGGGTGTTAAAATAAGTACCAGGAGACTCACAGAGGGAGGGGGAGGGGATAAGAGCCTGGGGGAGACCGTGGGGATAGAGGGGTGTTAAAATAACTACCGGAAGACTCAAAGGTAAAAGGGGAGAAAGGGTGGAGAGAACAGTTTTGGGGGAGGGAGGGTAGTCAAAATAACCCCAGTGGAGGCTCCATGGTAGGACTGTCTTCATGAGGCAGCAGGAGCTGATATGAGGCTAGCAGTAAGAGTGAAAACAGCACAGCCTCTAAATCAGTCAACACAGCTACTGTAGGTATTCTTTGGTTAACTGCCTTGCTCAGGGGGAGAAGGACAGATTTTTACCTTGTCAGCCCAGGAATTTGATCCAGCAACCTTCCAGCACACAACCTGTGTGTGCTCCAACCTGTGTGTGCTCAGGGATTCGATCCAGCAACCTTCCAGCACACATCCTGTGTGTGCTCCAACCTGTGTGTGCTCAGGGATTCGATCCAGCAACCTTCCAGCACACATCCTGTGTGTGCTCCAACCTGTGTGTGCTCAGGGATTCGATCCAGCAACCTTCCAGCACACATCCTGTGTGTGCTCCAACCTGTGTGTGCTCAGGGATTCGATCCAGCAACCTTCCAGCACACATCCTGTGTGTGCTCCACGTGTGCTGAATGGTTCACTACATTATACAACATTGAATTGCCATTCATACCATCAATGGTCAACAGTTAATGCTAATATCAGCAGCTTGCCTCCACCGCTCAGCGCAGTGGCCCATGAGGAAGTAGACTACAGTAAGAAGGACAGAGAGCAGTGAGCGACCATCCGAGAGACAGACAGACTGCTCTAAGTCTGCAGAAGAAAGAAATAGAGAGAGAGAAACATATGCTGAGGTAACCTCTGGCAGAAGACCCCTAGAACAATCAGAGATAGGAGAGGTGCGCCAACTACTGCAACTAATATGCAGACTACTGAGCTAGACAGTCCCTTTAATTCACACACGGGCACACACACACACACACACAAACACACAGGGTTGCAGATTGCATTGTACTTATTTTATGTGCAATCTTATTCCATTCTTATTAATTTGTTTACAAATATTCCTAATTGTATTGACACCGAGGTGTGAGACAAGGCTGCAATTTGAGTCCAAATCTTTTCAACATTTATATCAATGAATTCAAAATCAACATCCCAATTAAAATTAGGACTAAAATATTTGACAGTGTAATCCTACCAATAGCTCTTTACGGAAATGAGGTTTGGGGGCCACTCAATAAACTGGATTTTAAAATGTGGGACAAACATCCAATTGAAGCCCTACATGCAGAATTCTGTCGGAAAATCCTACAAGTCCAGAGAAATACACCAACTAATTGGGCCTCTTTCCAGTAATAATGAAAATACAGAAAATATCATTAACATTTTGGCTACATCTAAATTCAAGTCCAAATTCGAGTCTGCAATTCAAAACACTTCAAACCCAAGTGCTGAGTGTGAAGGTCCTCTCAGTGTGTCAGTGTCAGCTGTGTGTTGGACCTCACCAACCAAGCTGACACCAGCACTGCTTCAAAAGAAATAATTCCAATAAGCAAAATCATGAACCAATCAAAGGAATCATATTTACAACATTGGAAAAACGAAACAAAATCCCAATGCCGAGACAGATCCTTACCAAGTACAGGCTGAGTGACCACCGATTGGCAATAGAAACCGGCAGACATAAAAAGACATGGCTACCCAAAGAGGAGCGTGTATGTGGTCACTGCATGACAGGGGAGGTAGAGACAGAGATGCACTTTCTCCTGTACTGTGATAAATATTCCTCACAAAGAGATTCATTATTAACAGAAATGACTAAATATATTCCAAATTTTTACAAATTGAACCCAGAGGAAAAACTAAGAAATGAAATGCTGAAAAACAGCACTCCTGCAGCCAAAATATTTTCCTTAAATAGTTCAACATGGTTTTAACATCTGGCTGCTTCCCTGATATCTGGAACCAGGGGCTCATCTCCCTATCCACAAAAGTGGAGACAAATAGACCCTAATATTACAAGGGAATTTGGGTAATTTACATTAACAAATATGGTGATAACAGTATTATAGTGATAACAGTTTTGATGGTAGTAGTAGTCGTAGTAATGATGATTGTAGAAAGTATTGATATAAAGAAGAAGATGGCGTTATTTAGTTATAAGTTAGTTATAGTTTCATTTTCCATAATTTGATTTTATATTTATTACATTTCTACTATTGACTGTTACCATTTTATTGTTATTATTTTTGTATTTAATTTTGTATTATTATTGACTACCATTTATAATTTTGTTACAATGTATATTGTAAACATTGTTGCTTTGGCAATATTGACACAATGTTTTTACACAAAAAGCAGCTTGAATAAAAAGAAAAAGACAGACATAATTTTTTTCACAATGTCGAGGTGTGAGACAAGGAGCAATTTGAGTCCAAAGAGAGATTTATATCAAGAAGAAAATCAACATCCCAATTAAAATTAGACTAAAATGAGAGAGAGAGAGAGAGAGAGGGAGAGGGAGGGAGAGGGAGAGAAAGAGAGAGAGACAGAGAGAGAGAGAGACAGAGAGAGAGAGAGAGATAGAGAGAGACAGAGAGAGACAGGGAGGGAGGGAGGGAGGGAGGGAGGGAGGGAGGGAGGGGAGGGAGGGAGGGAGGGAGGGAGGGAGGGAGGGAGGGAGGGAGGGAGGGAGGGAGGGAGGGAGGGAGGGAGGAGGGACAGAGAGAGAGAGAGAGACAGAGAGAGAGAGATAGGAGATATTTCCATCTTCCTACCAGCAATGCCCTAAAGATACACTCTCAAACTTGTTAATCAAAATGGGTCTCCATCATCCACTTGTGTACTACTTTGCCCATTTCTTGTGATATGTTACAAATGTATTCATTTGTGTGACATGTTACAAATCCAATTTGTGCAATATGTTACGAATTTGTTGTGCTTAAGATCTTTAAGTTAATTCCTGATCCTGACCGGAGGAGCAAATTCGCAGCCTCCGTGGACGGCTACTTCATCACTGCCAGTATTTCCAGCGGCTGCTGCTCGGTGTTGACGTTGAGGGAGAGTGGTCAGGACCTCGGTGTTGACTGAACCCTGTTAAGCTGCGTGTTTAAACACACCACCGACACACTCCATAAATGGAACGGACAGTCAAAGAGGAACACATTACTAAAAAGCTGTGTATAAATTATTACACGAGGGCCCAAATGAATGAATAAATATATAAATAAGGTTAAGAGGTCTGTGGTGAGAGAGAGAGAGAGAGGTGGTGGCGGTCGGTGTGAGCGGATGGCTGGTATTGAGTGGGTGATCAATTCCCCTCACTCTCCGGCAGGCTGCCTTTGTGTGCCTGGCCCGTTGCTTTGTAGCGTTATCTGGCCGGCTAGCGAGGTGATTAATTCTGGTCTCAGCGCTGTGCAGTGGAGAAACGCTGTGAGCCAGGCTAACTGTCAGGCTGCCCTGCTTCAAAGCCGCAGGCTTATCACTGCCAAACACCCAGCCAGCACACGCACACACACTGCTGTATACACACACATCCCGAGACCGGCCCACACATACACACATGCCTCTTCACCTCTGTGGACCTGTGCATCCAAAATCCATATTCTGTTACCACATTACACACACTCCCATACAAGTATATGAATATCCTGTGCAAAAATACATTTACAGAAAAAACCCACCCCTTATTATCAACGATGTACTTAGTCTACCCACTGTGTCAATGTTTTATGAGATGTCTTAATGACCCAGTTTCAACAGTGACAGACCCAGGTGGAGCTGGTTCCATGGCTGACAGGGTTGTGCCCGGATGAAGATCTACTAAGGAGACAGCCAGCTACATTCTTCTGCTGCTCATTTCAAAGACACACAGAGACCCAGGTGGAGCCAGTGTGTACACAGACTCCCTGTCAGCACAAAACCAATGAGTGATGAGCTCCTCCAGCTCCTCCATCCCAGGCACAGCTCTGCTCGGCTCACTCCCCCGCAACAGCTGTGCCGGGGGATGCAGAGGGGAGCAGGGCCTGGGACATGCAGGGGGCTGGTAGATGCAGGGGGCTGTAGTAGGGGGCTGGTAGATGCAGGGGCTGGTAGATGCAAGGGCCTGGTAGATGCAGGGGGCTGGTAGATGCAGGGGCTGGTAGATGGAGGGGCTGGTAGATGCAGGGGGCTGGTAGATGCAGGGGCCTGGTAGATGCAGGGGCTGGTGGGTGCAGGGGCTGGTAGATGCAGGGGCTGGTGGGTGCAGGGGCTGGTAGATGGAGGGGCTGGTAGATGCAGGGGGCTGGTACATGCAGGGGGCTGGTAGATGCAGGGGGCTGGTAGATGCAGGGGGCTGGTAGATGCAGGGGGCTGGTAGATGCAGGGGAACATTTAATTTAAACCCTGTACGAATCATGGATCTTGGAGATCTCGGAAAATGCACTGTAAGCGGAACTATGTCTACTTTCATTGTTTTCCCGTGATCCTGAATGTTGTGGACCGCTTTTCTAAGTCCTGCCGTCTCCTCCCTTTATCCGGTCTCCCTATGGCCCTACAGACTGCAGAGGCCTTGTTTACATTTACATTACATTTAAGTCATTTAGCAGACGCTCTTATCCAGAGCGTTTAAGCACACTTCCGGCACTACGCAGTGCCTGAGGATATGGTGTCTGACCAGGGTCCCCAGTTCACTTAGAGGGTTTGGAGGGTCTGCTGGTCTCGATCAGCCTTACCTCGTGTTTTCACCCCGAGAGTACCTGGCAGGTGGAGAGAGTGAACCAGGATGTGGGTAGGTTTCTGAGGTTTTAATGCCAATGACTGGCTGGGGATGTGAGTGGCGTTCGTGCCCTGGGCAGAGATGGCCCAGAACTCGCTCTGCCACTCCTCCACTAACCTCTCCCCATTCCAGTGAGTACTGGGGTACCAGCCGGTTTTGGCGCCTTGGCACCAGAGTCAGATCGAGGCTCCTGCGGTGGACGACTGGTTCAGGCGCGCGGAGGCGCTCATGTTCACCTTCAGCGGGCCGTGCTATGCAGACCGTCACCGCAGTGAGGCCCCGGTGTTCGCACCATGGAATCGGGTCTAGCACTCGACCCAAAACCTGCCCCTCCACCTGCCCTGCCGGAAGTTGGGTCCGCGGTTTGTGGGGCCATTTAAAGATATAAAACTGTATTTTTTTTGTGAAGAATCAACAACAAGTGGGACACAATCATGAAGTTGAACGACATTTATTGAATATTTCAAACTTTTTTAACAAATCAAAAACTGAAAAATTGGGCGTGCAAAATTACTCAGCCCCCTTAAGTTAATACTTTGTAGTGCCACCTTTTGCTGCGATTACAGCTGTAAGTCGCTTGGGGTATGTCTCTATCAGTTTTTCACATCGAGAGACTGACATTTTTTCCCATTCCTCCTTGCAAAACAGCTCGAGCTCAGTGAGGTTGGATGAAGAGCATTTGTGAACAGCAGTTTTCAGTTCTTTCCACAGATTCTCGATTGGATTCAGGTCTGGACTTTAACTTGACCATTCTAACACCTGGATATGTTTATTTTTGAACCATTCCATTGTAGATTTTGCTTTATGTTTTGGATCATTGTCTTGTTGGAAGACAAATCTCTGTCCCAGTCTCAGGTCTTTTGCAGACTCCATCAGGTTTTCTTCCAGAATGGTCCTGTATTTGGCTCCATCCATCTTCCCATCAATTTTAACCATCTTCCCTGTCCCTGCTGAAGAAAAGCAGGCCCAAACCATGATGCTGCCACCACCATGTTTGACAGTGGGGATGGTGTGTTCAGGGTGATGCGCTGTGTTGCTTTTACGCTAAACATAACGTTTTGCATTGTTGCCAAAAAGTTCAATTTTGGTTTCATTAGATCCAGAGCACCTTCTTCCACATGTTTGGTGTGTCTCCCAGGTGGCTTGTGGCAAACTTTAAACACTTTTTATGGATATCTTTAAGAAATGGCTTTCTTCTTGCCACTCTTCCATAAAGGCCAGATTTGTGCAATATAGGACTGATTGTTGACCTATGGACAGAGTCTCCCACCTCAGCTGTAGATCTCTGCAGTTCATCCAGAGTGATCATGGGCCTCTTGGCTGCATCTCTGATCAGTCTTCTCCTTGTATGAGCTGAAAGTTTAGAGGGACGGCCAGGTCTTGGTAGATTTGCAGTGGTCTGATACTCCTTCCATTTCAATATTATCGCTTGCACAGTGCTCCTTGGGATGTTTAAACCTTGGGAAATCTTTTTCTATCCAAACCCGGCTTTAAACTTCTTCACAACAGTATCTCGGACCTGCCTGGTGTGTTCCTTGTTCTTCATGATGCTCTCTGCGCTTTTAACGGATCTCTGAGACTATCACAGTGCAGGTGCATTTATACGGAGACTTGATTACACACAGGTGGATTGTATTTATCATCATTAGTCATTTAGGTCAACATTGGATCATTCAGAGATCCTCACTGAACTTCTGGAGAGAGTTTGCTGCACTGAAAGTAAAGGGGCTGAATAATTTTGCACGCCCAATTTTTCCGTTTTTGATTTGTTAAAAAAGTTTGAAATATCCAATAAATGTCGTTCCACTTCATTATTGTGTCCCACTTGTTGTTGATTCTTCACAAAAAAATACAGTTTTATATCTTTATGTTTCAAGCCTGAAATGTGGCAAAAGGTCGCAAAGTTCAAGGGGGCCGAATACTTTCGCAAGGCACTGTAATTTTTAAGTAAATACCTGCAGTCAACTTGTGCAATATGTTAGGAGATAAAGCAGACCACGTTATGTTACATTATGAAGCTTATAGGTAATATATGCCATTTAGCGGACGCTTTTATCCAAAGCGACTTTCAGTCATGTGTGCATACATTCTATGTATGGGTGGTCCCGGGAATCGAACCCACTACCCTGGCGTTACAAGCGCCATGCTCTACCAACTGAGCTACAGAAGGACCGCATGTGACTCCCCAGTCACATGCTGTTTGTTTACAACGAGAGATCGGAGCCTTGTGAGGCAATCACTGTTGTGCAGCATGCACCAGGTGACTAGGACCAAGCCTCAGGACTACCTGGCATGATGACTCCTTGCTGTCCCCAGTCCACCTGGCCCTGTTGCTCCAGTTTCAACTGTTCTGCCTGTGGCTATGGAACCCTGACCTGTACACCGGACGTGCTACCTGTCCCAGACCTGCTGTTTTCAACTCTCTAGAGACAGCAGGAGCGGTAGAGAAACTCTCAATGATCGGCTATGAAAAGTCAATTGACATTTACTCCTAAGGTGCTGACCTGTTGCACCCTCAACAACTACTGTGATTATTATTATTTGACCATGCTGGTCATTTATGAACATTTGAACATCTTGGCCATGTTCTGTTTTATTCGCCACCTGGCACAGCCAGAAGAGGACTGGCCACCCCTCATAGCCTGGTTCCTCTCTAGGTTTCCTAGGTTTTGGCCTTTCTATGGAGTTTTTCCTAGCCACCGTGCTTCTACACCTACATTTCTTGCTGTTTGGGGTTTTAGGCTTCTGTACAGCACTTTGAGATATCAGCTGATGTAAGAAGGGCTATATAAATACATTTTATGTTATTTAAATTTTGGCTCATTCCTCCTGACAAAGATGGTGTAACTGAGTCAGGTTTGTAGGCCTCCTTGATTGCACACGCCTTTTCTGTTCTGCCCACAAATTTTCTATAGGATTGAGGTCAGGGCTTTGTGATGGCCACTCCAATACCTTGACTTTGTTGTCCTTAAGCCATTTTGCCACAACTTTGGAAGTATTCTTGGGATCATTGTCCATTTGGAAGACCCATTTGCGACCAAGCTTTAACTTCCTGACTGATGTCTTGAGATGTTGCTTCAATATATCCACATAATTTCCCATCCTCATGATGCCATCCATTTTGTTAAGTGCACCAGTCCCTCCTGCAGCAAAGCACCCCCACAACATGATGCTGCCACCCCCGTGATTCACGGTTGGGATGGTGTTCTTCGGCTTGCAAGCATCCCCCTTTTTCTGCCAAACAGTTCTATTTTTGTTTCATCATACCAGGGGACATTTCTCCAAAAGTACGATCTTTGTCCCCATGTGCTGTTGCAAACCGTAGTCTGGCTTTTTTATGGTGGTTTTGTGGCAGTGGCTTCTTCCTTGCTGACAGGCCTTTCAGGTTATGTTGATATTGACTTGTTTTACTGTGGATAAAGATACTTTTGTGTCTGTTTCCTCCATTATCTTCACAAGGTCCTTTGCTGTTGTTCTGGGATTGATTTGCACTTTTCGCACCAAAGTACGTTCATCTCTAGGAGACAGAACACGTCTCCTTTCTGAGTGGTATGGTGGCTGCTTGGTCCCATGGTGTTTATACTTGTGTACTCTTGTTTGCACAGATGAACGTGGTACCTTCAGGCGTTTGTAAATTGCTCCCAAGGATGAATCAAACTTGTGGAGGTCTACAATTGTTTTTCTGAGGTCTTGACTGATTTCTTTTGATTTTCCCATGATGTCAAACATAGAGGCACTGAGTTTGCAGGTAGGCCTTGAAATACATCCGCAGGTACACCTCCAATTGACTCAAATGATGTCAATTAACCTATCAGAAGATTCTAAAGCCATGACATAATTTTCTGTAATTTTCCAAGCTGTTTAAAGGCACAGTCAACTTAGTGTATGTTAACTTCTGACCCACTAGAATTGTGATAAAGTGAATTATAAGTGAAATAATCTGTCTGTAAATAATTGTTGGAAAAATTACTTGTGTCGTGTACAAGGTAGATGTCGTAACCGACTTGCCAAAACTATAGTTGTGAACAAGAAATGTTTGGAGTGGTTGAAAAATGAGTTTTAATGACTCCAACCTAAGTGTATGTAAACTTCTGATTTCAACTGGAAATGTTTGCCAGCTAGATATCTTATAACTATTAAGTTAACTGTCTAAAATGTGCTAAATGCTCTGCAGTTGTGCATTTGGCTTGTTAACTTAGTGGTTAGCTTCTTGCAATCAAGCTCCTCTTGGTGACAGCAGAGAAGCCCCTCCTGGATGAAGAGCCTTGCAATCTAATATTTGTTTTGTGCAGCAAACTGTGAGAAGCATTTTTTTGTTACTTGTATAACTATATGAGCTGCTTGCCTGTCCCTCAAATAGTTTATGTCAGTGACTGTCTAAAATATTGGCATGCGTTCATTAGCATTTAGCTTTTGGGGCAGCAGGTAGCCTAGTGGTTAGCGCGTTGGGCAAGTAAACGAAAGGTTACGAGATCAAATCCCTGAGCTGACAAGGTAAAAATGTGTCATTCTTCCCCTTGAACAAGTCAGTTAACCCACTGTTCCTAGGCTGTCATTGTAAATAAGAATTTGTTCTTAACTGACTTGCCTAGTTAAGTAAAGGTTCAATGTAAAAGCTACATATCTCTATGGGACTTGACATGCTTTGACCATTGCTAACCTTTGGATTGGAAATAGCAAACTTTCTGTTCAGTGTTGGTGTTACAGAATATCCTGGGATGACAACCTGTATACCGCCCAAGTCTAGGGCACAATACTTCTAAATCTGGCACAGGACTAGAAGTCTGCCAGTTACAGCAGGGTATAGAGAGGGACACCCCACTTTGGGGAAATAGGTTAGTCTGTCCTACTGCCTTTGAGATTGAAACTAGCCCCATATTCACTATTCCATGGGGGCACATTATGTGTGCCTTGTATTTTTATAGTCTCTCTAACATTTGTATTTTACCAGCAGCTCCAGTCCTCCAGAGCTGCTGCCCCACTTCATGGTCACACAGCAGGAGCGTTGCCTACATTTCCCTGACCTATATGCACAGCCAGGCAGCCAGACACCATGGAGTGGAGGCAGACAGACAGACAGACAGGACACAGTACTGTAGACAGAGTTTCTCTAGAGCATCCACCAGGATAAAGGCTTCCTGATTTAGCCAAGCGACGAGCACATCAGGCGGCCGGGCGTGGAGGCGTGAAGGGTCAGGGCGAGGGGAATTAGCTGAGTAATACTGATATGGAGGCATTGTGTCCTGCTGACCACAGCCCTCTGTCAGCTGACTGGCTGACCCCTAAAAACAGGCTGGAAAAAGTAGGAGTCGAGGAGAGCGAGAGCTACGGATAATTTCACGTGCTGGGAATGTTCCAGTGAAAACAAGGTCTTATGTCAGAGCCACAAACCAGTTTATCTCGCTGTCGTTTCCAATGAACTGTTGAATCCATTCCTGTGAGCTGAACACTCATCTGTCTGCCTCTCTGAGACTGACCGCTAATCCCTATTAGCGAGCGATGAAGAGAGACTTTCTAAGACCCGCTGAAAAGGCGATGATTCATCTACAGTCCAGTCTATAAATCAGCCTTGTCATCAGAAAAGTCACTGATGTGTGTACACACACTCCTTCTGTTTCATGAATGGAGAAAGGGATTGGGTTGGATTGGATTAAGGGTATGGTGGTAGGCTGTAATGACCAGTCCAGCCAGAAGAGGGCAGTGGCCTCAGCCCCAGACCTAGGCATCCTCAGTTCCGGAGAGCACAGATCAGATGTCATCTTGTGGTCCTGGGCCAGCAAATTAAAACAATCCATCAACATTATGGCTTTTAATCCACATGTTCCCAGTAAACACCTATTTCTCTTTCCCAGTAAACACCTATTTCTCTCTCTCTCTCTCTCTCTCTCTCTCTCTCTCTCTCTCTCTCTCTCTCTCTCTCTCTCTCTCTCTCTCTCCCTCTCCTCCCTCTCTCCCCCTCTCTCCCCTCTCTCCCTCTCTCTCCTCTCTCTCTCTCTCTCTCTCTCTCTCTCCCTCTCTCCCTCTCTCCCCCCGTCTATGGCTCTAGCCCAAGTCTTTGTTCTGTATTACAATGGACACTAAATCATTAAGTTACTGCGGCAGCTCCAAGACCTGGTCCATGATAGAGGACAAGGCTGCCTAGGGGAGGCACACAGAGAAATGTTTCCTACAGCAGTGATCAGGAATGCAGTCAACAGTGGGCTTTACCATCAAAGCCTATACGGTACAGAGCCATCAGCCATGATACTGATAGGCAGGCCTTAGTCCCGCACATCCACACTGTTCCCAGATCTGTGCCTACTCCACATCTCCGTAACAGCATTAACTGCCATCAATCTTATTGAGCCATTAAGCCCTGTTCTGAGATCTGTACAGGGTAACGTAAGCTGATCCTGCTGCTCTGCTGTTTTCATCTCTCTGGTCTCCATTAGAGTAAGTCAGAGAGAGGGTGACATCCTTTACCCATGGGGAGTTCCCACACTCCCTTCTTCCTCTGACGGAGGAGAGGAGGAGAGGAGGAATAATCTCCTTTCACAGAGACTGTCTGAAAGCATAGAGAAGCCCTGATGAATGACGAGTAAGGCTGCCCTGTGCAGAGTAGAGTCCTCCCTTTCCTCTCTCCCTCAAACTGGGAACAGTGGGAATTAACGTAGGAGACTCTGCTAGCTAGCCAACAGCTAGCCAACGCTAGCCAACGTCTTCTGAATAGAACTCAACAACCCGGTCGCATTCACAGGTAGTATCACATTTTCATTTCATTTCATTACAGTACAACGGTTTGATTTGTTTGATCGTAGCTAGCTACATAGCTAGCTACATAGCCGTCTTTGTATCAAAGATAATTGTGTAGTCTAGAGCGATTTTCTAGGTTAGCTAGCCAGCTATTGTCGTTCTTTTAACGCAACGTAACGTAAACAACACTACTAGCTAGCCAGCTAGCCCCCGAATAGCAGCACTGTAGAAACTATTACACTCAACGGAACGACTTGATTAGTGTAGTGTCAACAACGCACCCACTGCCAGCTAGCCTACTTCAGCAGTACTGTATCATTTTAATCATTTTAGTCAATAAGATTCTTGCTACGTAGCTTAACTTTCTGAACATTCGAGACGTGTAGTCCACTTGTCATTCCAATCTCCTTTGCATTAGCGTAGCCTCTTCTGTAGCCTGTTAACTATGTGTCTGTTTATCCCTGTTCTCTCCTCTCTGCACAGACCATACAAACGCTCCACACCGCGTGGCCGCGGCCACCCTAATCTGGTGGTCCCTGCGCGCACGACCCACGTGGAGTTCCAGGTCTCCGGTAGCCTCTGGAATTGCCGATCTGCGGTCAACAAGGCAGAGTTCATCTCAGCCTATGCCTCCCTCCAGTCCCTCGACTTCTTGGCACTAACGGAAACATGGATCACCACAGACAACACTGCTACTCCTACTGCTCTCTCTTCGTCCGCCCACGTGTTCTCGCACAACCCGAGAGCTTCTGGTCAGCGGGATGGTGGCACCGGGATCCTCATCTCTCCCAAGTGGTCATTCTCTCTTTCTCCCCTTACCCATCTGTCTATCGCCTCCTTTGAATTCCATGCTGTCACAGTTACCAGCCCTTTCAAGCTTAACATCCTTATCATTTATCGCCCTCCAGGTTCCCTCGGAGAGTTCATCAATGAGCTTGATGCCTTGATAAGCTCCTTTCCTGAGGACGGCTCACCTCTCACAGTTCTGGGCGACTTTAACCTCCCCACGTCTACCTTTGACTCATTCCTCTCTGCCTCCTTCTTTCCACTCCTCTCCTCTTTTGACCTCACCCTCTCACCTTCCCCCCCTACTCACAAGGCAGGCAATACGCTCGACCTCATCTTTACTAGATGCTGTTCTTCCACTAACCTCATTGCAACTCCCCTCCAAGTCTCCGACCACTACCTTGTATCCTTTTCCCTCTCGCTCTCATCCAACACCTCCCACACTGCCCCTACTCGGATGGTATCGCGCCGTCCCAACCTTCGCTCTCTCTCCCCCGCTACTCTCTCCTCTTCCATCCTATCATCTCTTCCCTCCGCTCAAACCTTCTCCAACCTATCTCCTGACCTCTTCCATCCTCATCTCTTCCCTCCTCAAACCTTCTCCAACCTATCTCCTGATTCTGCCTCCTCAACCATCCTCCTTCTGCATCCTTTGACTCTCTATGTCCCCTATCCTCCAGGCCGGCTCGGTCCTCCCTCCCGCTCCGTGGCTCGATGACTCATTGCGAGCTCACAGAACAGGGCTCCGGGCAGCCGGGCGGAAATGGAGGAAAACTCGCCTCCCTGCGGACCTGGCATCCTTTCACTCCCTCCTCTCTACATTTTCCTCCTCTGTCTCTGCTGCTAAAGCCACTTTCTACCACGCTAAATTCCAAGCATCTGCCTCTAACCCTAGGAAGCTCTTTGCCACCTTCTCCTCCCTCCTGAATCCTCCTCCCCCTCCTCCCCTCTCTGCAGACGACTTCGTCAACCATTTTGAAAAGAAGGTCGATGACATCCGATCCTCGTTTGCTAAGTCAAATGACACCGCTGGTTCTGCTCACACTGCCCTACCCTGTGCTCTGACCTCTTTCTCCCCTCTCTCTCCAGATGAAATCTCGCGTCTTGTGACGGCCGGCCGCCCAACAACCTGCCCGCTTGACCCTATCCCCTCCCCTCTTCTCCAGACCATTTCCGGAGACCTTCTCCCTTACCTCACCTCGCTCATCAACTCATCACTGACCGCTGGCTACGTCCCTTCCGTCTTCAAGAGAGCGAGAGTTGCACCCCTTCTGAAAAAACCTACACTCGATCCCTCTGATGTCAACAATTACAGACCAGTATCCCTTCTTTCTTTTCTCTCCAAAACTCTTGAACGTGCCGTCCTTGGCCAGCTCTCCCGCTATCTCTCTCTGAATGACCTTCTTGATCCAAATCAGTCAGGTTTCAAGACTAGTCATTCAACTGAGACTGCTCTCCTCTGTATCACGGAGGCGCTCCGCACTGCTAAAGCTAACTCTCTCTCCTCTGCTCTCATCCTTCTAGATCTATCGGCTGCCTTCGATACTGTGAACCATCAGATCCTCCTCTCCACCCTCTCCGAGTTGGGCATCTCCGGCGCGGCCCACGCTTGGATTGCGTCCTACCTGACAGGTCGCTCCTACCAGGTGGCGTGGCGAGAATCTGTCTCCTCACCACGCGCTCTCACCACTGGTGTCCCCCAGGGCTCTGTTCTAGGCCCTCTCCTACTCTCGCTATACACCAAGTCACTTGGCTCTGTCATAACCTCACATGGTCTCTCCTATCATTGCTATGCAGACGACACACAACTAATCTTCTCCTTTCCCCCTTCTGATGACCAGGTGGCGAATCGCATCTCTGCATGTCTGGCAGACATATCAGTGTGGATGACGGATCACCACCTCAAGCTGAACCTCTGCAAGACGGAGCTGCTCTTCCTCCCGGGGAAGGACTGCCCATTCCATGATCTCGCCATAACGGTTGACAACTCCATTGTGTCCTCCTCCCAGAGCGCTAAGAACCTTTGTGTGATCCTGGACAACACCCTGTCGTTCTCATCCAACATCAAGGCGGTGGCCCGTTCCTGCGGTGGCCCGTTCCTGTTCATGCTCTACAACATCCGCAGAGTACGACCCTGCCTCACACAGGAAGCGGCGCAGGTCCTAATCCAGGCACTTGTCATCTCCCGTCTGGATTACTGCAACTCGCTGTTGGCTGGGCTCCCTGCCTGTGCCATTAAACCCCTTCAACTCATCCAGAACGCCGCAGCCCGTCTGGTGTTCAACCTTCCCAAGTTCTCTCACGTCACCCCGCTCCTCCGTTCTCTCCACTGGCTTCCAGTTGAAGCTCGCATCCGCTACAAGACCATGGTGCTTGCCTACGGAGCTGTGAGGGGAACGGCACCTCAGTACCTCCAGGCTCTGATCAGGCCCTACACCCAAACAAGGGCACTGCGTTCATCCACCTCTAGCCTGCTCGCCTCCCTACCACTGAGGAAGTACAGCTCCCGCTCAGCCCAGTCAAAACTGTTCGCTGCTCTGGCCCCCCAATGGTGGAACAAACTCCCTCACGACGCCAGGACAGCGGAG
>NC_060175.1:84106484-84121484 GCF_021184085.1 Oncorhynchus gorbuscha | reverse complement strand
GAGAGAGTGTGTTGATGGAAAGAGAGAGAGTGTTGATGGGAGAGAGAGTGTTGATGGAAAGAGAGAGTGTGTTGATGGAGAGAGTGTTGATGGAGAGAGAGAGAGTGTTGATGGAGAGAGAGAGTGTTGATGGTGTTGATGGAGAGAGAGAGAGTGTGTTGATGGAAAGAGAGAGAGTGTTGATGGAGAGAGAGAGAGTGTTGATGGAAAGAGAGAGAGTGTTGATGGAGAGTGTTGATGGAAAGAGAGAGAGTGTTGATGGAGAGAGAGAGTGTTGATGAGTGTTGATGGAAGAGAGAGAGTGTGGAGAGAGAGAGTGATGGATGGAAAGAGAGAGAGTGTTGATGGAAGAGAGAGAGTGTTGAGTGTTGATGGAGAGAGAGAGTGTTGATGGAAAGAGAGAGAGTGTTGATGGAAAGAGAGAGAGTGTTGATGGAAAGAGAGAGAGAGTGTTGATGGAAAGAGAGAGCGTGTTAATAGATAGATAGATAGATAGATAGATAGATAGATAGATAGATAGATAGATAGATAGATAGATAGATAGATAGATAGATAGATAGATAGATAGATAGATAGATAGATAGATAGATAGACAGATAGAAAGAGAGGGCTAGAGAGAGGGGGGAAGAAAAAGAGAGGGGGATAAAGAGAGAAAGAGAGTACGATCAGGGAAAGAGAGAGAGGGGGAAAGAGTGGACGGGGATGGAAAAGTTAGTCATTTTGTGGTCTGTGGTGGAATGCCAACAAATCTGAGCACATTTATACATACAGACACAGTAAATAAAAACAGAGAACAAACAACCTTCCTCTCCCTCTGGCCTTGTCTTACACACAGGAATGCTAACACACATACACACACAAACACACACAGTACATACAAAATAAACCACCCTTAAACATTCCCAAGAAACATTCCACATTAACCGTCACATATCATCTGAAATATACTGTAGCTCCCATTAATACTATGGACATGCTACACCAGTCTTCACCATCCAAGTAGTGGAGCAGTAAGGAAAGCTGGTGCAACCAACAACGTAACCAGAGAAACCACTAATGATGCAGAGTATTCATTTACAATTCTTAAAGAGACATTATATTACATCTATTACAGCCCACTGGGGCTTGACTCTGTAATTATCGACCATTGGCTTTATTGTATATGTGTGTGTGTGTGTATGTATGTATGTATGTATGTATGTATGTATGTATGTATGTATGTATGTATGTATGTATGTATGTATGTATGTATGTATGTATGTATGTATGTATGTGTGCGTGCGTGCGTGCGTGCGTGCGTACGTGTGAATGTATGTGTGTGTGCATGTGTGTGTGTGTGTGTGTGTGTGTGTGTGTGTGTGTGTGTGTGTGTGTGTGTGTGTGTGTGTGCATGTGTGTGTGTGTGTGTGTGTGTGTGTGTGTGTGTGTGTGTGTGTGTGTGTATGTATGTATGTATGTATGTATGTATGTATGTATGTATGTGTATGTGTGTGTGTGCGTGTGTGTGCGTATGTGTGTGTGTGTGTGTGTGTGTGTGTGTGTGTGTGTGTGTGTGTGTGTGTGTGTGTGTGTGTGTGTGTGTGTGTGTGTGTGTGTGTGTGTGTGTGTGTGTGTGTGTGTGTGTGTGTGTGTGTGTGTGTGTAATAATGTGTGTGTGTGTGTGTATGTGTGTGTGTGTGTGTATGCATGCGTGCGTGTGAGTGTGTCTGTGAGTGTTTGTGTGATCTCTGACAGCTCTCTCATGGGTAGCAACAGCCCGTAACTCATGTGGCAATTCATTCACAAAGTACAAACGATACGGTTACACAGAGGCCTAATCAATCTCATCAATCTACTCGCTGCTGTTACATGATCCTGGTCCTGTCGGTCCGTATCCTGATCCTGGTCCTGTCGGTCCGTACTGATCCTGGTCCTGTCGGTCCGTACTGATCCTGGTCCTGATCCTGGTCCTGTCAGTCCGTACTGATCCTGGTCCTGTCGGTCCGTACTGATCCTGGTCCTGTCGGTCCGTACTGATCCTGGTCCTGTCGGTCCGTACTGTAACTGAAACCGCCAGACCCATCCTCTGTGCCAGCAAAACCCCTCCCTCTTCTCTTCTATACCACATCCTCCCCTCTTCTCTTCTATACCCCATCCTCTTCTCTTCTATACCACATCCTCTCCTCTTCTCTTCTATACCCCATCCTCTTCTCTTCTATACCCCATCCTCTCCTCTTCTATTCTATACCACATCCTCTCCTCTTCTCTTCTATACCCCATCCTCTTCTCTCCTATACCCCATCCTCTTCTCTTCTATACCCCATCCTCTTCTCTTCTATACCACATCCTCTTCTCTTCTATACCACATCCTCCCCTCTTCTCTTCTATACACCATCCTCTTCTCTTCTATACCACATCCTCCCGTCCACTCTTCTCTTCTATACCACATCCTCCCCTCTTCTCTTCTATACCCCATCCTCTTCTCTTCTATACCACATCCTCCCCTCCACTCTTCTCTTCTATACCACATCCTCTCCTCTTCTCTTCTATACCCCATCCTCTTCTCTTCTATAGCACATCCTCCCCTCTTCTCTTCTATACCACATCCTCTTCTCTTCTCCTCTATACCACATCCTCCCCTCTTCTCTTCTATACCCCATCCTCTTCTCTTCTATACCACATCCTCTCCTCTTCTCTTCTATACCACATCCTCTCCTCTTCTCTTCTATACCACATCCTCTCCTCTTCTCTTCTATACCACATCCTCCCCTCTTCTCTTCTATACCACATCCTCCCCTCCACTCTTCTCTTCTATACCACATCCTCTCCTCTTCTCTTCTATACCCCATCCTCTCCTCTTCTCTTCTATACCACATCCTCTTCTCTTCTCAATACCACATCCTCCCCTCTTCTCTTCTATACCCCATCCTCTTCTCTTCTATACCACATCCTCTCCTCTTCTCTTCTATACCACATCCTCTCCTCTTCTCTGCTATACCACATCCTCCCCTCTTCTCTTCTATACCCCATCCTCTTCTCTTCTATACCACATCCTCCCCTCCACTCTTCTCTACCACATCCTCCCCTCTTCTCTTCTATACCCCATCTTCTCTTCTATACCACATCCTCCCTCCACTCTTCTCTTCTATACCACATCCTCTCCTCTTCTCTTCTATAACCCACCCTTCTATATCCATCTCCTCTTCTCTTCTATACCATCCTCTTCTCTTCATCCTCTCCTCTTCTCTTCTATACCCCATCCTCTCCTCTTCTCTTCTATACCACATCCTCTCCTCTTCTATTCTATACCCCATCATCCTCTCCTCTTCTCTTCTATACCCCATCCTCCTCTCTCCTCTTCTCTTCCATACCCCATCTCCTCTTCTCTTCTATACCACATCCTCTCCTCTTCTATTCTATACCCCATCCTCTCCTCTTCTCTTCTATAACCCATCCTCTTCTCTTCTATACCACATCCTCTCCTCTTCTCTTCTATACCACATCCTCTTCTCTTCTATACCACATCCTCTCCTCTTCTCTTCTATACCCCATCCTCCTCTCTCCTTTTCTCTTCTATACCACATCCTCTCCTCTTCTCTTCTATACCCCATCCTCCTCTCTCCTCTTCTCTTCTATACCCCATCCTCCTCTCTCCTCTTCTCTTCCATACCCCATCCTCCTCTCTCCTTTTCTCTTCCATACCACATCCTCCACTTTTCTCTTCTCTTCTATCTCTTCTATACCCCATCCTCCTCTCTCCTCTTCTCTTCTATACCACATCCCATCCTCTCCTCTCTCCTCTTCTCTTCTATACCCCATCCTCCTCTCTCCTCTTCTCTTCTACACCCCATCCTCCTCTCTCCTCTTCTCTTCTATACCCCATCCTCCTCTCTCCTTTTCTCTTCCATACCACATCCTCCTCTCTCCTCTTCTCTTCTCTACCACATCCTCCCTCCATCCTCTTCTCATCCTCCTCTTCTCTTCTATACCCCATCTTCCTTCTCTCCTCTTCTCTTCTATACCCCATCCTCCTCTTCTCTTCTCTTCTCTTCTATACCACACCCCATCCTCCTCTCTCCTCTTCTCTTCTATACCCCATCCTCCTCTCTTTTTCTCTTCTTCTCTTCCATACCCCATCCTCCTCTCTCCTCTTCTCTTCTATACCCCATCCTCCTCTCTCCTCTTCTCTTCTATACCCCATCCTCCTCTCTCCTCTTCTCTTCTATACCCCATCCTCCTCTCTCCTCTTCTCTTCTATACCCCATCCTCCTCTCTCCTTTTCTCTTCCATACCACATCCTCCTCTCTCCTCTTCTCTTCTATACCCCATCCTCCTCTCTCCTCTTCTCTTCTATACCCCATCCTCCTCTCTCCTCTTCTCTTCTATACCCCATCCTCCTCTCTCCTTTTCTCTTCCATACCCCATCCTCCTCTCTCCTCTTCTCTTCCATACCACATCCTCCTCTCTCCTCTTCTCTTCTATACCCATCCTCCTCTCTCCTCTTTTATATACCCCATCATCCTCTCTCCTTTTCTATTCCATACCCCATCCTCCTCTCTCCTTTTCTCTTCTATACCACATCCTCTCCTCTTCTCTTCTATACCCCATCCTCCTCTCTCCTCTTCTCTTCTATACCCCATCCTCCTCTCTCCTTTTCTCTTCAATACCCCATCCTCCTCTCTCCTCTTCTCTTCCATACCCCATCCTCCTCTCTCCTTTTCTCTTATATACCACATCCTCCACTTTTCTCTTCTATACCCCATCCTCCTCTCTCCTCTCCTCTCTTCTATACCCCATCCTCCTCTCTCCTCTCCTCTCTTCCATACCACATCCTCCACTTTTCTCTTCTATACCCCATCCTCCTCTCTCCTCTCCTCTCTTCTATACCCCATCCTCCTCTCTCCTCTCCTCTCTTCTATACCCCATCCTCCTCTCTCCTCTTCTCTTCTATACCCCATCCTCCTCTCTCCTCTCCTCTTCTCTTCTATACCCCATCCTCCTCTCTCCTTTTCTCTTCCATACCACATCCTCCTCTCTCCTCTCCTCTCTTCTATAGCCCATCCTCCTCTCCCCTCTTCTCTTCTATACCCCATCCTCCTCTCTCCTCTCCTCTTCTATACCCCATCCTCCTCTCTCCTTTTCTCTTCCATACCACATCCTCCTCTCTCCTCTCCTCTCTTCTATACCCCATCCTCCTCTCTCCTCTTCTCTTCTATACCCCATCCTCCTCTCTCCTCTCTTCTCTTCTATACCCCATCCTCCTCTCTCTCCTTTTCTCTTCTATACCCCATCCTCCTCTCTCCTTTTCTCTTCTATACCCCATCCTCCTCTCTCCTCTCCTCTTCTATACCCCATCCTCCTCTCTCCTCTCCTCTCCTCTTCTATACCCCATCCTCCTCTCTCCTCTTCTCTTCTATACCCCATCCTCCTCTCTCCTCTTCTATACCCCATCCTCCTCTCTCCTCTTCTATACCCCATCCTCCTCTCTCCTCTTCTCTTCTATACCCCACCATCCTCTCTCCTCTTCTCTTCTATACCCCATCCTCCTCTCTCCTCTCCTCTCCTCTTCTCTTCTATACCCCATCCTCCTCTCTCCTCTTCTCTTCTATACCCCATCCTCCTCTCCTCTCTCCTCTCCTCTCCTCTCTCTCTCCTCTCCTCTCCTCTCCTCTCCTCTCCTCTCTCTCCTCCTCTCCTCTCTCTCCTCTCCTCTCTCTCCTCTCCTCTCCTCTCCTCTCCTCTCCTCTCTCTTCTATACCACATCCTCCCCTTTTCCCTTCTATACCACATCTCAGACAGTTGCCATACCAGGGTTGTGACCTCAGAGGACTACCCTGTCCTTACACGGCAGACGAGGGGGGGCTTCCAAGTGTGAGCGGGGTGTGTATGGGGGGCTAAGTGTAATATCTGTGAGCTGCAGTCAGCTGACAGGCATTCTGATGTTCCTGTGGCGTGGTGCCAAACGCAGGTTGATTTGATACTTCACAGGGCCCCTATAGATACAGAGCACTTCACAAGGCCCCTATGGACACAGAGCACTTCACAGGGCCCCTATAAATACAGAGCACTTCACATGGCCCCTATAGACACAGAGCACTTCACAAGGCCCCTATAGACACAGAGCACTTCAGAAGAACCCTATAGACACAGAGCACTTCACAGGGCCCCTATAAATACAGAGCACTTCACAGGGCCCCTATAAATACAGAGCACTTCACAGGGCCCCTATAAATACAGAGCACTTCACATGGCCCCTATAGACACAGAGCACTTCACAAGGCCCCTATGGACACAGAGCACTTCACAGGGCCCCTATAAATACAGAGCACTTCACATGGCCCCTATAGACACAGAGCACTTCACAAGGCCCCTATAGACACAGAGCACTTCAGAAGGCCCCTATTATATTAGGTAGCATTGTTTAAAGTGGCTAGTGATATATTTTACATCATTTCCCATCAATTCCCATTATTAACGTGGCTGGAGTTGAGTCAGTGTGTTGGCAGCGGCCACTCAGTGTTAGTGGTTGCTGTTTAACAGTCTGATGGCCTTGAGATAGAAGCTGTTTTTCAGTCTCACCGTCCCAGCTTTGATGCACCTGTACTGACCTCGCCTTCTGGATGATAGCGGGGTGAACAGGCAGTGGCTCAGGTGGTTGTTATCCTTGATGATCTTTATGGCCTTCCTATAACATCGGGTGGAGTAGGTGTCCTGGAGGGCAGGTAGTTTGCCCCCGGTGATGCGTTGTGCAGACCTCACTACCCTCTGGAGAGCCTTACGATTGTGGGCAGAGCAGTTGCCGTACCAGGCGGTGATACTCTCGATTGTGTATCTGTAGAAGTTTGTGAGTGCATTTGGTGACAAGCTAAATTTCTTCAGCCTCCTGAGGTTAAAGAGGCGCTGCTGTGCCTTCTTCACGATGCTGTCTGTGTGAGTGGACCAATTCAGTTTGTCTTTGATGTGTATGCCGAGGAACTTAAAACTTGCTACCCTCTCCACTACTGTTCCATCGATGTGGATAGGGGGGTGTTCCCTCTGCTGTTTCCTGAAGTCCACAATCATCTTCTTAGTTTTGTTGACGTTGAGTGTGAGGTTATTTTCCTGACACCACACTCCGAGGGCCCTCACCTCCTCCCTGTAGGCCGTCTCGTCGTTGTTGGTAATCAAACCTACCACTGTTGTGTCGTCCGCAAACTTGATGATTGAGTTGGAGGCATGCGTGGCCACGCAGTCGTGGGTGAACAGGGAGTACAGGAGAGGGCTCAGAACGCACCCTTGTGGGGCCCCAGTGTTGAGGATCAGCGGGGTGGAGATGTTGTTGCCTACCCTCACCACCTGTGGTATAGTCCAGTACCCAGTTGCACAGGGCAGAGTCGAGACCCAGGGTCTCGAGCTTGAAGACGAGCTTGGAGGGTACTATGGTGTCAAATGCCGAGCTGTAGTCGATGAACAGCATTCTCACATAGGTATTCCTCTTGTCCAGATGGGTTAGGGCAGTGTGCAGTGTGGTTGAGATTGAATCGTCTGTGGACCTATTTGGGCGGTAAGCAAATTGGAGTGGGTCTAGGGTGTCAGGTAGGGTGGAGGCCCCTATAGACACAGATCACTTCAGAAGGCCCCTATGGACACAGATCACTTCAGAAGGCCCCTATATACACAGAGCACTTCACAGAGCCCCTATAGACACAGAGCACTTCAGAAGGCCCCTATAGACACAGAACACTTCAGAGGGCCCCTTTAGACACAGAGCACTTCACAGAGCCCCTATAGACACAGAGCACTTCACAGAGCCCCTATAGACACAGAGCACTTCAGAAGGCCCCTATAGACACAGAGTACTTCAGAAGGCCCCTATAGACACAGAGCACTTCAGAAGAACCCTATAGACACAGAGCACTTCAGAAGGCCCCTATAGACACAGAGCACTTCACAGGGCCCCTATAGACACAGGTAACTTCAGAAGGCCCCCATAGACACAGAGCACTTCACAGGGCCCCTATAGACACAGGTAATTTCAGAAGGCCCCTATAGACACAGAGCACTTCAGAAGACCCCTATAGACACAGAGTACTACTCTACTGATTGATTGATGATGTGATCGTCAGAGCCCAGACTCAGTGGTCAAAGGCTCATTGTCAACTGTTCTAGAGGGCAGCAGCAAGACAGGGTGGGTTAGTAAGGATTACTATGGGTAACATGAGAAAGTCAGTACTAACTCTCTCTTTCCCTCCTCCACAATTCTAATAAACACTGGAGATTAGGGGTAGATTCAGAGTGTGTTTCAATCAATCACTGTCAATCAATCACTAGTGAGGAGAGGAGGTGAACAGGAAGAAAAAGACCAACAGGGGATTTCAGTGGATCAGACTGACTCCATAATGTCAGGCCTCTTCTGAGACAGTGCTGATCAGCTTCAGGGGTATGAGAGGTGAGATGACTAAGGGGGTTGAGGGGGGTTTGATGTTGGTAGAGTGGGCGTGCTGGGAGGAAGACTAGCATTTGGAGGACAGTCAGGAGGCTAGGGCTCACACAGCAGGAACACAGGGGCTATACCACCTAGCTGGTACACAGAGCAAACACACAGCCCTGTTAGGAAACACAGCCTGCCTGGATACACCACAGACAGCAGGCAGGGAGCGGCTAACACACACACGCACGCACGCACACACACACACACACACACACACACACACACACACACACACACACACACACACACACACACACACACACACACACACACACACACACACACACACACACACACACACACACACACACACACACACACACACACACACACACACACACACACACACACACAGTCTGGCAACATAATGGTACACAGACAGCAGCTCAGCTCTCCCCTATACCCCTCTGCCCCCCAATATTATCGTTTTGTTAGGTAGTTTACGTTAGCCAATGCTAGTCGACTATACCTGCGTCAGAACTCTCCTCCCATAGCTTGTTCTCCATCTTCTTTTTAAATGGTGCGCCAACATGTTTTCAGCACTTTAATCTCCAAACTCATCTTCTCATGGCTCTCTCTTGTTACTTTGCATCACACATACTGAATAGTGAGCAATATGTTAGTTACATCAAATCACAATACAATTGCAGTATCGAATCGCAATACATATAGAATCGCAATACATATAGAATCACAATACATATAGAATCACAATACATATAGAATCGCAATACATATAGAATCGCAATACATATAGAATCGCAATACATATAGAATCGCAATACATATAGAATCGCAATACATATAGAATCGCAATACATATAGAATCGCAATACATATAGAATCGCAATACATATAGAATCGCAATACATATAGAACCGCAATACATATAGAATCGCAATACATATAGAATCGCAATACATATAGAATCGCAATACATATAGAATCGCAATACATATAGAATCTATATAGAATCGCAATACATATAGAATCACAATACATATAGAATCGCAATACATATAGAATCACAATACATATAGAATCGCAATACATATAGAATCGCAATACATATTGAATCGCAACACATATCGTATTGGCACTTAAGTATCGTGATAATATCGTATCGTCAGGTTCCTGGCAATTCCCAGCCCTAAAACCTACACAAACACACACACAAAACACGCACATCCTATCTTTTCCCAGCACTGGGCAGTGACACACAATGTACGTCCAACCATTCTCCTCCTGCTAAGTGAGAGCAGCCCTTTTCATTCTTAAAACTACCGCACTTCAGAAAACAAGCCTACCCCATTTATACCGCGAGCCCATTTCACCAGTTTAAGTCAGCATAAATATTGAACTTCTCTTCCCACTCTTTCTCCCCCTACTCTCTGCTTAACCAGGGTCTGGGTCTATGTGGGTGTGCCAGGTTTGGGCCCACACCACGTGGTGTATAACCGTCTTTGTTCTCTGGGAACTGGTCACAAGACAAGGAGGGTTTCAGTGAAAGAAGAGAAGTACTTGCGGGGGATTTTTAGAGTCCAAATCTGGCCCCGCCCCGAAGCCACAGACACACACTGACTTAGACTTGTCTTGGACGGCTGCGGGAGGGAGGAAGGAGGACACAACTCTCCAAACCCTCTATCTTCTTTGTGTCCTTAGGGTCATGTGACTGGCCTGGTATTTCCTCTGTGAATGTAGCTGCCAGACATTAGGAACCAGCAGCTTCACCACCCTACACAGTCACAGCAGACATTAGGAACCAGCAGCTTCACCGCCCTACACAGTCACAGCAGACATTAGGAACCAGCAGCTTCACCGCCCTACACAGTCACAGAAGACATTAGGAACCAGCAGCTTCACCGCCCTACACAGTCATAGCAGACATTAGGAACCAGCAGCTTCACCGCCCTACACAGTCACAGCAGACATTAGGAACCAGCAGCTTCACCACCCTACACAGTCACAGCAGACATACACAGTAGGAACCAGCAGCTTCACCGCCCTACACAGTCACAGCAGACATTAGGAACCAGCAGCTTCACCGCCCTCACAGCAGACACAGTCACAGTCACAGCAGACATTAGGAACCAGCAGCTTCACCGCCCTACACAGTCACAGCAGACATTAGGAACCAGCAGCTTCACCGCCCTACACAGTCACAGCAGACATTAGGAACCAGCAGCTTCACCGCCCTACACAGTCACAGCAGACATTAGGAACCAGCAGCTTCACCGCCCTACACAGTCACAGCAGACATTAGGAACCAGCAGCTTCACCGCCCTACACAGTCACAGAAGACATTAGGAACCAGCAGCTTCACCGCCCTACACAGTCACAGCAGACATTAGGAACCAGCAGCTTCACCGCCCTACACAGTCACAGCAGACATTAGGAACCAGCAGCTTCACCGCCCTACACAGTCACAGCAGACATTAGGAACCAGCAGCTTCACACAGTCACCAGACATTAGGAACCACAGTCACAGCAGACATTAGGAACCAGCAGCTTCACCGCCCTACACAGTCACAGCAGACATTAGGAACCAGCACCGCCCTACACAGTCATTAGGAACAGCAGCCCTACACAGTCACAGCAGACATTAGGAACCAGCTTCAGCCCTACACAGTCATTAGGAACCCAGCCCTACACAGTCACAGCAGACATTAGGAACCAGCAGCTTCACCGCCCTACACAGTCACAGCAGACATTAGGAACCAGCAGCTTCACCGCCCTACACAGTCACAGCAGACATTAGGAACCAGCAGTTTCACCGCCCTACACAGTCACAGCAGACATTAGGAACCAGCAGCTTCACCGCCCTACACAGTCACAGCAGACATTAGGAACCAGCAGCTTCACCGCCCTACACAGTCACAGCAGACATTAGGAACCAGCAGCTTCACCGCCCTACACAGTCACAACAGACATTAGGAACCAGCAGCTTCACTGCCCTACACAGTCACAGCAGACATTAGGAACCAGCAGCTTCACCGCCCTACACAGTCACAGCAGACATTAGGAACCAGCAGCTTCACCGCCCTACACAGTCACAGCAGACATGTCTATCGACCTCTTAGGGAGCCTTCACATATCCCCTTATGATCCGGATCCTGGTACCCTGATCCGCGCTATAAAGTATGTGTGAAACGCAAACCAACCCTGGCTGAAACTAATCCCGGACCTGCGTAAGTCGTGGGTCCAGGATCCAGGACCAAAGTCCCAGGTATTGTGACGAGGCAGTGCATTGTAAACAAGCTAGCTCGCTAACGTCATGTTGAATGATTGTATTGCTAATCGCACCCTGAAGTGGTTATTTTCAGGTCTTGTGAAAGCAAAACATCCTGTAGAACAACCAGGTACCACATTTCATACGTGAAAGCGTAGTTGTCTTATAAGGCCTGAATTACTTTGTTTGGTAAATTGTCAACGTTGACTGATTTGATCAGACCCAATCTTGTTTCCATTGACCACAAAGCTTTTACACTAATATTGTGTGTGTGTGTGTGTGTGTGTGTGTGTGTGTGTGTGTGTGTGTGTGTGTGTGTGTGTGTGTGTGTGTGTGTGTGTGTGTGTGTGTGTGTGTGTGTGTGTGTGTGTGTGTGTGTGTGTGTGTGTGTGTGTGTGTGTGTGTGTGTGTGTGTGCCACAGAACAGCGACAGCGCCACACCTCTGGTGTGACTAAATGATTCACCAGTCATTGTGTTGTTTTCTGCTGAGTTTGTCTCATGCTTTTTTTAAGAGGCCATGATAAGCAGCTTTATTACCCACAGTCCTCTAGTGCATCACCCATAACTCCTCCCTGGCTTTCTCCTCTCCGTCAGCTCCACCGCTCTCCACCGACCCATAGGGAGGGGAGGCCACAGAGGCACCTGGTGTACACATCACATTCCACAGGCAGTCTAGCGTTGAGCAGGGTGATAATCATCTTAACAACAGCAATCAGACCACTCCACAGCAATATTTGGGTATGGAAGAAAAACCAATTCAAGGCCCATCATCATTTCCTATGAACCTTCTGCCAAGACGGCATTTAGAAGACCAAAAACAAATAGAGGCGCTGAGAGGGAGAGAGAGAGGAAACCAAAAATAAAGGCAGTCATTACTTAGGCTCCTCCACCGTGAGAGCACCAGAGTGGCATCCCTGTCCTACCTGTCCTACCAACGCCAGCACTGTCCTGGGGCACAGCCGGTGTCTGTTATCGGCACAACTCCACCCTGCAGAACATGTCCGAGGGCGACAGTGTGGTCAAATGATTCTGAAAGGGCCTGGAACTTGTTTAGTTCCTGCAGACAGACAAGCCTGTGAAGCACTTTAAATGGCGCCTTCAGTCCATGTAAAATCCCTGTGGTCTGCTAGTCCCCACCCAGGGCACGGTACGGCTCTATGGGCTGTCCCCAGCCTCTCTGTTGTCACAAAAACACCTCTCACTGCACTGTAGATGGAGAGAGAACAGTACCTAGGGACGGCTACTGGGGCTCAAAAAGACACACTTACAACTTCAGCAGCAGCCAAACATCTAAAGCTGGTGACTAAATGGTCTACACGCAGGTCTACACGCAGGTCTACACGCAGATCTCTACACTCTAAGACAAAAGGGTTCCAAAAGGGTTCTTCGGCTGTCGCCATAGTTATGAGTGATGCACTAAAGGACTGTGGGTAATAAAGCTGCATATAATAGCCTTTTTGGTTCTAGGTAGAACCCTTTTGGGTTCCATGTAGAACCCTCTGTGGAAAGGGTTCAACATTGAACCCAAAAGGGTTCTACCTGGAACCAAAAAGGGTTCTTCAAATGGTTATCCTATGGGGACAGCCGAAGAACCCTTAGCACTTTTTTTCTAAGATTGTACAGCAGCAGCTCAGTGGAGGAAGGAAGGCACCAGAGGTGTGTCTCCTCTCCTCTCAAATGGCTTCCTGCCCTCTTCATAACAGCAGTACGATTGTTCAAAGTCGCATGGTTTATCTCCACTTCGAACTTTCCTACAGGGTCTCTTTCCGCCTGCCGTGGCTGAGCTGTGGCAGCAGCGGCGGTAAGCAGCGGTATGGAATGTGCACTGGGCAGGCTGAGTGTCTCCTCCTCTCTCCGGGTGGACTCTGTCATTACGGGTCTTTTGATCTCACCTGGCACAGGCAGCGCCAGCAGGAGGGAACCCAGCACTGCCAGGCAGCGGTGTAGTGTTGCCAGGCGACACCCCTGATGGAGCACTGCCAGGCTTCCTACACTCTCCACACCTCCCTTCTCCACTACACTCCTACAGGCCTCTCCTCGAATCTCCTCCTCACATCTCATCCCCTCCCCTCCCCTCCTGCTCTCTGAGCAGAGTAGGGCACATACCACCCACAGTGCACCTAGGTCAGAGCTGGATTCTAACAGGAAGAGCAGAACCCAGGGACAGTCCCTCAGGGCACCACCTGCTGTCCAGACCTGGTTTGTCTCCCCTCACAGGGTTGCAGCCAGAGGAGACAGGAAGTGGATTGGGGCAGGAGGGACCAGGTGTCAGAGAGCCAGGCTAAGGATCACAGAGCCGAGGAAACTGTGATGTCATGACCAACGAGGTGTGATCCCAGTCAGAATGGCACCACATGGTAGGCTGTGGAAACCAAACACTGTGTGCCCTGACAGCCTAACTGATTACAGCTGGGGGAGAGTCAAGTCTAGAGTTGGGAACAATGTTGGCCTTGTCACACACAACACACACACAACCTGAGGTAGGCTCATGTGACTATATAATATATGAGAGATTAAAGTCTGGTAAAAAAGACAGCGTTGGCCACCGGTCATCACACTCAATGAAAGCTTCACTGAAGATGCATTTGCTACTGTTGCATGGTGGCTGGAAAATGTGTCGAAGACTACAGTACAGCTATAGCGAAACACACTGACACACACACATACACCCACACACATACATAAACACACACACAGCCAGAGATAGCCTAAGGCTCTACTGTAACTATTAGGAAGATCCTCTGAGAATTGATGGAGAGAGAAAAAACACTGAAGCAATCAAGGAATCGCTGAAAAACAACCGGGCCCAATTAACTCATTAAAGATGATAATTAGGGGATACCTGTCTGTCCTAGCCAGCTGCCAACATGTGGAGCAAAGGCATGTGAGGGGAGGAATGAGGGGAGGGAGGAGGGACCACCCAACAGCAGAGCATTCCAAAAACACTTCCAACAATTAAGAGAGAAAATGGCTGAGCTAAAAGGCAACGCTGGAGGAATAATGTTTCATTACTAATGGAAATGGAGTATAGGCCTGGAACAGGGAACTAGGGAACGACCAAGAGTCTTTGTTCATTCTGCTTCTCTCCAAGAGGGAGAGAGAGAGAAGAGAGAGAGAGAGAGAGAGAGAGAGAGAGAGAGAGAGAGAGAGAGAGAGAGAGAGAGAGAGAGAGAGAGAGAGAGAGAGAGAGAGAGAGAGAGAGAGAGAGAGAGAGAGAGAGAGAGAGAGAGAGAGAGAGAGAGAGAGAGAGAGAGAGAGAGAGAGAGAGAGAGAGAGAAAGAGAAAGAGAGAGAGACAAGCTCAAATCTATCAAATCAAAGA